>NW_019426074.1:962064-985094 GCF_000390285.2 Anoplophora glabripennis
AACCATGGGGTAAACCAAATAAATTACTGGCTAAGTGTCTTTTTGGTAGTAGAAAATGTCAGGTTAATTTCAATATTGTAACTTGTTTAGTGCTTGTGAAAAAAATTGTTAAACAAATTTTATGTACCCCCTTTAAGGGGCTGTATCTTAACAAGGGATGCTCCAATGAAGTTTCTTTATATGAAAGATCCTATCTTTTTTTCGATGAGGAATCACCCCCTTAAATGTTTTACACTTATTTAGTTACACCCTGTATATAAAACATGAAACTGGAATGTCTTGATCACAATAACCTGAAACCTAAACTGCGAGTTTTGAAAATCTCGGATCTATGTAGTGTGCAACTTCAAAACTATCTTAAATTGGTTTCTAATAAAAACAGTTAATGTGATTCTAGTAGTTCAGAATCATATATTGAACCTAACCAATGCACGTAAAAACTTAGCTGCTCGTCAAAAAATTTGGGAGAGACGTGGAGGTTTTAGTGCATGGTCTTCCAGATGTCATCAAGAACTGTTACGAGAGTCCCCAATTTTTTTCCAATATTTTCAACAAGTACCATACCTAGATATCAGATTTTGATAATTGAGGTACTCAGATTTAACGGCTCTTGGTCTTCTTGCAGTTATCAAAAGCGGTAACGAAAAGTTCCTAATGGAAGCTGTAGTGGCCCCGCTCAAGACAAATGGAAAAGCCGTTACAGTCAAATGGTCTGAAAATGTAGTATGCACTTCATGACATCCTGATCGAAATTCCTCATGGTCCAAAGTTTGAAAATGGCCAGTTTTAGGATACAAAGGATCGAAGGTCAGGAATATCAGTATCCGTTAATGTCACAGATGAGAGTATCAAGTGTTTTAATGATTTAAAACGATTGATTTATAAATTAAATCGGCTTTTCTGAAGGCCAAAATGATGTGCAATTCCGATCGTGCAACCTTCCCACGGTGCATATTGGGTGACGCTAATGCCGACGGTAGTATACATAAGACATATAGGATGTATCCATAATAGGAACGTATACACATTGTTCATACTAAAGACATATATAGGGTGTCCATACATAAGGACACATACCATCATTGGGTGTACATGAGTTGTCATCTGCAGGTTCACATTAGAAACAGATACCGGTGTCTCTGGCTCGAATGGGAACAAGGGAGGGAAGCAGAAAATCAGCCTACATTACAGAATATTATGTATGTAAGCCGTGCGAGTGTGGGAGTAAGGAAACCTGTGTGTAGTGTGAATGTGTGTGCCTGTTTGTTTTGGAGAGCGTGGAAGGAGTACGCTCCCCAACCAGTAGCCCTATGAAACCGGAACCCCACCGACGCAACATGAGTAGTCCATGAATAGGGACCGTTCTGTTCCTCAGAATCCGCCATTGACGATTCAGTCCTACTCCTCCTTCCTCTTAGCCGAAAGGCTTTGGGATTAGGTATTCAGGCTCGTCAATCTTCACTTTTCTTACTCATTCTCTCGCTTCTTAGTGATCACGTGCCTAAGATAGCGCGTCATTCGATATTAAGTTTCTAGTCCCCGCAGCACAAGAGTTCATCCGGTGTGTGCGTTTGTGTGTGGAGGGGAGGGCAGTTATGTGTGTATGGTACATACGCATTTGTAAGAGGGTTTCACTGCGTTTATATGTGTGAGTACATTAGAATAACAACTCCTTACGCCATATGACACTCTCGACTATGACATTATTACCTATATTCCTGACCTTTGACCATTTACATCTCTAAAATTGGCCATTTTCAGACGTTGGGACCATGAGGACTTTTAATCAGAATGTCATGAATTACAACATTCTACATTGTCAGTCAATTTGACTGTACCGGCTTTCAATTTGTTTTGTGCAGGGTCCTTTGCTGAGGTTAATTGGATGAAATTTGGTAAACTTTGTAAACTATTCATAGTCTTTGTCTCATACGTATTTTTTTGCGTATACCAAAACTCTCTTCTGTCACTATGAAATGTAGATACATACATCCTTGCCTCCACATTTTAGATATTATTTAAGTTTCAATTTTAAAAGGAAAATGAAAATAATGTGTCATAAGGCTAGCCAATTATCAGGAAACAGATTTTGCTAAGTTCCAGACTTCATTTGGGTTCATTATTATTATTATAGTTGTTATTAATGATTTATGTCTGAGTATTGTTTTGTTCTTTTTTTACGTAATTTTTATAATAATTTTTAATATCATTTGTGTAAATTTAAATTAAGTTTAAGTTGAAAAACTGTCCTTGGCTGCCATTTCATTGTACTTTTCACTGGCAATGAATAAAGACCATAAATTATTTCTTATTATTATAAATACGAAACATGTTTAGTAAATTTATTTTTAGGGCTTTAACTCTAAACTATTTACAAACTAAACATTTAACAATGTAGGTAAGGCGATCCTATGCAGTCGTAAATTACTGCGATCCACAAAAACGACAATAGGATCATGTTCCATTTTTCTCTCCTTCGATACAAAATCGGTTCTGTCGAACGTTCTCGTACACTCTTGATACCTGTAAGTATCGTAAGGGAGTTTCAAGGTCATAAATCTAAATATATTTTTCTATGAAATCAAAAAGTTCCTAAACATAAGACAAGTTTCCATTACGAACTGTTATTGGCAACAAAAAATCGCAATAAATTAGATACCAGAAACACACCTAAATCATATATCTCTACAAACTTCCCGTGGATGTCACTGTTATATAAAAAAAGGGTATATAAAGCGACGTCGTGGGAGTTATTTCGCTGAACTACACGTGCCGCGTCCTATGTCGTGTCGCTCTAGCCCCTTTATTAACAATTTAAACGATCTTTCTCTGGGGTGCATTACTCAAATGACTGGATCTCCAGAGAAAAAGTTTAAAGGTTTGCCCGTAACAACTTTGTTTATCGTGTGGTACTCAAAGGACTGTTTTTTTTTTCTTATGCGAACTTACTCAGCCGTGACCATTACAAAACACTAATTTCTTCACATCTCAAGTGGCGTGCTCGCAGTTGTAGAAAACATTTTAAGACGAAAACCTACCTTCCATAAAAACAAATTACTGGTATCGGTAGTGTTGTAGGTAGTTTTAAAGTAGAACATTCATATTTTGAATACGGGATGTTTCTAAATTACACATACAACTTAAAGACGGTATGGAAATACTTTTTAATGAAAGGTTGCGGTTTTCTATTTGCTCTTTCCGTTTTCCTGTAATGGTAGCCAATTATTCTTACTGGCTCGGCCTGCACACTTAAAGTCCTGCGTTAAATATAGGGAGTTCCTTATTAAAATAAAATGAATGTTGAATTTGTAATATACATCTGTTTCCATTTTTAGTTTACCTCGAGATAATTTTTTAATAACTTTCATTTTTCCTTTTATTTAAAAGAGCGCATATAGTAAACTTTACAACTCTTGTCACATTTCGTGTTGTCCACTCCACTAGTGCATTATTCTAAATTGCAATACTGTTGCCACTAACACAATAACAGCCTAACTTATTTCAGAACTCATTTATAATACCCCTTCTTAATACATATTTTAACTAAAGTTGGTTATTCTGATAATAACTTAACAATAACTTAATAATAATAATTTTCTACTCTAGATCAAGCAAAACATTATGTAAATAAAAATTAAAACCTTTTACAATAACTACACAACACAAACAAAAATGAATTAAAAATAGGATAAGTCTGTGAATGAAAAATAAGTCTAGACAACGGAACAGTAAAACTGTGATATATTGTAAAATGTTCTCATAACAGAAAACACAGCTTCTTTTTAAAGTTTTTCAATTTGACAGTTTCTCTAATTTGATTTATTATATTTAGGCCCGGGACTTTGAGTCTCGGTTAAAGCTTGATTAACTGATCAGGCGATTAGACTGTACATATACAGATTTATTTTATAAAGTATAATCACAGTCTAATCGCCTGATTAGTTAATTAAACCTTAACCGAGACTCAAAGTACCGGGCCTTAAACATAGAAAACGAGTATAAATATTCCCACCATGTCTATTATTCACTGGACGGACGTTTACATTTCTTTAATACTTTTCCTCATTATTAAAAACATATACTTCAAATAAGTATAAACATGGTAGAGTTAAAATATTCAATTTTTTGCCGCAGTAGAGTTCCCCAAAATCGCAAAGCATAATAGACATTAATTAACTGTTCAGTAATCAGCATATACTTTGATTTCCTGAACATAAACAGCAAACAATTTAACTTTGAAATCAAATTTCAGCAATGAAGCTTTCAATCCTGGTTTTCTCCAAAAAGAAACCTGAAACTTAACAGGTTTACAAGTACCTACTGGAAATACGGATACCACCAAAACTTACATTGACAGAATCACAATTGTTTTGCCATTTATGAAACCTTACCATTTCTCTTTTTTTTTGCTGTATTCAAATAAGATCATTATGATGTACATGATTTCAAATGTTATTCAATATTGAACACATATTTAGATCCAATTTAATGCTGACTTTTTACGACCAACGTAAAGTGTTCAGGGCCCAAAATAGACGCTTGTGGCACTCCCATGTTGATAGTATGTATATGTTTCGAAATTATGATCGTAACTTAAAATTTATTCTATATATGAACATATTGAGTAGGATTTTCTTGAAATGATGATATCCATATAGCGCCATGATATCCAGCAATGACCCTTATGCCATATCTATTCAGTTTAGTTAGCAGGATTTTTTTATTGACGCAATCGAACGCTGTTGCCTGTGATTGTCGGGAACTATGTTGATTATTATTAAGTATATGGAATCTTCTCAAGAAAACAGTTAATCTGTCAAGAAAGGGTATTCAAATAATTTTTTAAATAAATTAGACATAGTTATTGGACGGAAATTATTATCCATTGAGTGAGGACGGTCCTTTGAATATAACGAAATAACGTTACCAATTTTTAATATTTTCGGAAAGGCACTATTAGAAAAAAAGAAATTCACCAAATAAGTCATTGGTTAATGGTGGCATTTAGAACATATTTAATTACATATGGTGGAATATTATCTGGTCCAGTTGACCATTTTGGTTTTAGTTTTCTATTTAGTAGGTTGATTCGTAAGGATTCAAAAAAACTTTGTAGTGGCTAGCAATACAGTCAACCTCGAATCTTGATGAATTTATTGAAATATTTTCATAGGGACCTTTACAAAATAATCATTATAAGCATGCTGCCTTTTTTGAATTCCTGGTTGTATTGTTTATATTTAAAGTCAATAGAATCAAAACCTTTTTTACTATTTGAGTTCTGAGACAACACTCCAAGTAGATATTACTTAAACTGCCTGAATTAAAAATGTTATTTTGATAATATGATTTCTTTTAAAGGGTACCAAATTTTTATGTTTCGTTTTGGGCTAATTATACTTTAATGACAATAATAGATAAGCTTGTTTCAGCACAAATAAATCGTTGAACACTTTACTAAATGAAATTACGGTCAATTCGTTCAGATACTCTTTTCGGGAGGAAATAACAATTAAAATAAAACTTGAAAATATCATAAAAGTATTCAAAAGCTACATCCTCAATGTGATACTCTAAACTGCAATTATTATTGCGGATTCAAAGTCTTTTAATTGGTGATCGTTAAAAAACCTTTTAATAAAAATTGTGGTATTACTCCGACATTCATTGATAAGTTGAAAGAAAACTGTCCTATGATCCGAGAAGGTATTATCAAGGACACAACAAGTACATAGCTCACTAGAGTTTACATAGATTTAATCAAGCATAGTACAACTAGTGTCTACAATTCGAGTAGGCCACTTAACAACAGTAACAAGATTAGAAGTGAGGATAAACCCTAAAATTACCCATACTTAATGTGTAGACATTACCATACTTTCCATAAACATTAAGAGTACTAACAGGATGCATGTAAAGTATTTAAAAATGATTGGCTTATTACATCAACTAAGAATCATTTATTATCGATTCAGGTTGCAAGGAATAACTAAGAAAAGAAATTATTTATATTAATTTAATTAAAACAGTAACAGAAACGGAACAAACATACACTTTTTTCTTATGTCTAAAAAATGATGGTGGTTATTGTTAATAGCGTGAATGTCCTCGAGCCTGAATTGCATCATTCAACCGTCGTGACATTGAGTCAACCAAATTTCTTAAGCGTATTTGGGGAATTGCTTCATATTCTTCTTGAAGAGCCAGTCTTAGCTCCTGAAGGTCTGAGGTATGACTGATCGAAGACGAATAGCCCTCTGAAGTTCATCCCAAAGATGTTCAATTTAGTTAAGGTCCGGACTACGTGCGGGCCAATCAAGTCTACGAATACCGACATCGTTTAAGTATTCAGTTACGATTCGGGCAGTATGTGGACTGGCGTTTTCGTGCATTAAAACGAAGCCATCTCCAATAACATACGAAAATGGAACGACGGCTTCTTGAAGAATATCTTCAGAATATCAGGTGATCGCAGACAAAAACGAGACCCGCCAGTAAAAAGAAATTCACTCCATTGCCGAGGAATCCAATTTACATGTAATCGCGCTAACTGAAGACGTGGCCTTCGTTGCCTAAGTAGCAATTGTGGTCCTGTGGCCGGCCTCCGAGAAGATAAACCATTTTCTACAAACCTCCTCCTAATCGTCCTGTCACTTACTTGAACCCCTCGCACTGTTAGAGGGCGATGCTGAAGTTGAACTGCGAACTGCGATCCCTCGGTGTGTTCAGCACACCGGAACGATCATCAAGCGCCGTTGTTACCCTTTCTTCCAGATTCTGGCTGTCTCGTGTCTCTGCCATTCTCCAGATACCTATTCCGCGCATCCTGAACGGTAGTATGAGATATTGAACGAGACACATAACGCTGACTACGTCCATCTTCAACCAATGCAACAAGATGAGAAGCGTCAGCAACAGTTAACGGCATTGTTATCGGGTGAAAACTTTCATTGGCTGTCAAACTTAATTCCAAAAACAATGTACATAAGCCTACTTGCTTTTTAGAGAACATTAATGATAAGAAATGATGCTGTGTGATATACGCGAGCATATTAATGTCGTTAAAAATGATAGCAATCATCTTAAAGCATTGATAATGAAAAAGAATAGCTTAGGTTACTAACTAGCTTATGAACTAGGGGACTTTTGTGAAATATTTTAGGGTGGCCAGTTTTTTTGCCAGTGGGTGTATGACGTGAAGAAATCTAAAACGATACCGTTGCAACCTGCTTGGAAATTGTTCAACCATTATGTTTTATAATCCTGTGTTGAAATAAAAAAAAATAGGAATTGTTTGGCGTCAGTTACTTTCCAGATGTCGCTACTGATTCATCTAATGAAAAAGAACCTTTGTATTGACGCCCCTTAAGAAACGCCCCTTTCAATTAAAACCTTAAAGAGGGATTTGTGTGAGACAGTTATCAGACATTAGACAATAAATTACTGCGTCGTCTACGATCTGCATTCCGTCTCCAGGACGACATAACAGCCCTGTAGGCTGAAAAAGACATATTAAGGATTCTGCGATTGTCACGGTCATCGTTCAAGGAATTCCAACGGCATCCTCGCCTTGAAACTTATTTTTATCTTACAGCAGAAGGTTGCGCGTTATTTCCTTGAGTAAAGGAAAGGGGGTTTATGCAAACAACTCTGTTTGCGTTCGCTTAATTGAGTGCTTCAATTAGCGTTTATCAGGATAAATATTGAAATGTTAATTTGCTTTACTGAAGACACTGTGATCTGTATTCACAGTTCGTGGGATGAATAAAATTCGGCGGGTTATTTATTCAGAGGTCTCTTTTATTGTTTGTGTACTACAAATACACTATTGCAAATGAAAAAGCTTAAAATAAATGCTTTCAATCGTTATAAATCATTGAGAAATGAATCAAGTCGAAGATACTATTGCGATTTGAGAAATCAGTATAATAATGCTATAGAACAAGAGAAATCTATCTTTTATCGTCAGAGCTTCAGTTTTGTAAAGCATGATACTAAAATGCTCTGGAGGGAACTGAAAAAGAGTGATCTTATTTGTAATAAGAATGTTAGTGCTATCTCAAAAAATATTAAGGATCCAGATGCTATTAACAATTATTTTCTAGACTCCATCCCTAATACTACTGCTAATGACGGATATATCCAATGTTTTTACCCCTCTGCTTCGTCAACTAGCATCTTTGAATATTCACCTGTTTCTATTAATGAAATTGGAAGTTTGATTTATAAACAAAAACCTCATAATACTGGGTTTGATGGTATTTCTGGTAGTATTTTACAAATATGTACGCCTGTGATTGCTTTTCCTCTTACACATATAATTAAGTATTCTTTTGAAACTCGAGTTTTTCCATATCAATGGAAAACATCAATTGTTACCCTTATTCCTAAGAAATCGCATACTAAAGATTTTGCAGATTTACGACCTATTAGTTTGTTGTCAGTTCCCCTTCTAGGGTTTTAAGCCTCACGCTTTTAAATATGTCGAAAGCATTTGACTCAATAGATTTTAGCTGCCTATTGACCAAACTCTTTTTCTATGGAATTCATAATAAATGTCATTATTGGTTTGATCCCTATATTAAAGACAGAATGCAACTTATTAGAACTAAAACTTCTTTATTTTCTGAACCTAGAATAATAAAATCTGGAGTGCCACAAGGCTCTGTCCTGGGGCCTTTACTTTTTAGTATATGTACTGCGGACTTTGTGTCGTCAGTAGTGCACACTACTTTGCACATGTATTCAGATGACTTACAAATTTTATACAGCTTCGAAATTGAGAAAAAACAAACTGCTGTTGATCTTATTAATTCTGACTTGCATCGGATTAAGGAGTTATCCGATAAAAATGCTCTAATGCTTAACCCAAATAAATGTAAAAACCTGGTTATCGGTACTTATCAAAAAACTAGACAGTTGGGGAATTTTGCTGTTTATATTGACAATTGTCCTTTGGAAAACTGTATTTCAGTAAAGAATCTGGGTCTTGTATTTGAAAATGACCTGAAATTCTCACATGTTAGTGAATTACGTAAGAAGGCGTTCATCTCCTTTAAGCAAATAACGCCTTTAAAACGTTATTTGAGCTCTGACATTAAATTAGTATTGGTCGAATCCTTGGTTTTGTCTCATTTAAATTACTGTGATTTTGTTTATGGTCCTTTACTTACAAATGCTGATAAATTTAAACTGCAAAAAATTCAAAAATGGTCCATGGGTTTTGTCACATGCTTCACCATTACTTCAACATTACTCCTTTTATTAGACAGTTTGGTAAATTAAGACTCAGTGAAAGACGATATGTTCATTTTTGTGCTTTTGTAAATAATATACTCCGGACTATCTTTATGAGAAGTTGGTTTGGTGGCATGATCGTCAGCTTCGTAATTTACATGATTTGCAAATAATGCGTCATCGAACTGAGTATTTTAGATGTTCATTTACCTATTTAGCAGCTATGGTATTAAATAATGTACTGGTGCCTCAGGAAGAAACGCATTCCTGAGTTGGTCATAGAAAACGATAACTCCACAAATGGTGCTGTTTTTTAGTTTTAGTTTTTTAGTTTTTGACTTGTATTAATATAATATGCGTGTGTGTATGAGTGTGAGTCTGACTATACTACGTATTTGTATGTGTGTTGCACAAGCATGTATGAGTGCTGTAATTTATAAGTTATATTGTTTTTTTACACTTGTTTTAATAACACTTTATAATCATATTGCTTTTAATATGTGTAAGTTAATTGACTTTCTGAGGGGAAGGCTAATTATCAGTTATCTGTGTCTATTCCTTTTGTGTATAGGTTGTATATTGCCATTGTAACTATGCACAATAAATATTTTTTTCCTTTTTTACCTTACCTTAACTCTAGTTTCATTTTCATCCAGCAAGATAGCCCCACGTTTGGCGCCATGTCGAGGAACGCTGTTGGTCTCTTCCAGGGTTAAAGTCCCCGGTTGGTCGCCTGGTTGGGCTACGGAGTAGTTCGGTTGCCTCTCCCCGGTGGAAGCGTGGCGAAAAAATTTATTTCCCCCGTCACTCGTCGGCGGTCTCAGGGAGGCTTTACGGCGTGGTCATTGTCCGAAGACGCGGGGGTGGCTACGGCTATTCGATGTCGTCGTCATGGTGGTTCGATTTAGAAAGGTCGGTGAATTTATTGGAAAGATCGGTGATTTTCGTCTAGTTCCATTTGGATGGTGCGAAACATCGGTAGATTTTGAAGTTAGCTCGCCTTATGGTCTAAGACTGTTTGTCTCAACATTGCTGTTACATCCTGTATCCTGTATCCTGTATCCTGTATCCTATTCGTATAATAAGCTTCAATAACAGCGTGTCCCACTAATGCGGGAGTCCAATATCTATGTTAAAATGAGGAATATATGGATTTTTCTTTTTACTGTGTTGCTACATTTCTCAGCATGTACAAATTAAAAATATATTCAACTATACAGGGTGTTCCACTTTTCCTGGCCAGACACCAACTTTGGTTTTTTAAATGGAAACACACATTTTTTATATTTTTTTCGGATTCTATTGGCTGCTTACATTTTCTGATACTGACAGGTTATACTAATAGCTACTAAGCCCATTTTTTTATCAGATGTTTAGTAAGGATGACTCTTCCGAATCATGCTCCAAAAACTGGCCTGCGTTATACAGGGTGACCAAAATATCATGTCAAAATTGCCAATTGAAAAATTGAAAAATCTCGATTTTTTTAAATGCAACGCCCTGTATATTTTCATACCATGAGATGCAGAATTAAATTCTCTACAACTTTGCTATACCTGCTCCTATACCAAAATTCATTAGTTTTTCATGAAATCTCATTTCTATGAAAAAATGCGAAGTTTACAAATAGCTTATATGTAAAATAACGTAGTAGGCTCCTGTCAAAGGATAATCTGGATAATTTTCGATTCACATAAGGTTTAATAGAAAGAAAGGTTTAATAGAAGAAGAGAAGCCCATGGTAACTGTTTATTGGCAAGTCGTATTTACCAAGCTAATAATCCAGATTTACAAAGATATCCTCGTACAAAGTGTTTTGTAAAACTGAAGGAGAGGTTTGAAAGAACGGCAAATGCAAATTATGAGAAGACAACAAGAACACACGCATGTGGTAATCAGGATAGTCAAATTGACATTTTGGAATGTGCAGTCCAAAATCCATCTACAAGTGTCAGAGAAATTAGTGATGAAATTAGTATTTCCAAAAGTGTGGTTAATAGAACGTTAAAGAAAAACAACTTCCACCCCTATCATTCTGAGCATCACCAATTCTTAACACAGCAAGATTTTCAGAAGCGAGTACAGTTTTGTGAGTGGGCAACTATAAAGCTACAACAAGATGAATTTTTTTTTCAAAGGTGTTATTTACTGACGAGTCATCCTTTGCCAATACTGGTCGAGAGAGTCGACATAATTATCACCATTACGCCGATCATAATCCCAGATTAATAAGACAAGACGATCATCAACACCGCTTTAAAGTCAACGTTTGGGCGGGAATATGCGGAGAATATGTCATTGGACCACATTTTCTTGAAGGAAACTTAACTGGTAATGGGTATTTGCAATTTTTACAAAACGACTTGCTCCAATTGCAGGGACATATTCCTCCGGATGACTTAAACAGTCAGTGGTTCCAACATGATGGTGCCCCTGCACATTCCACACTGGCGGTAAGTTTTCTCATTATGTAAGTTATGTAAATTCATAGAAAAACTGTTTCAGGTTAGAGAATACTTAAATGATTTGTATCCAGATAAGTGGATAGGTAGCCAATTCCATGGCCTCCCCGATCCCCAGACCTGTCTTGTCTTGATTTTTTTTATGGGGCTATATAAAAGACAGGGTGTATGAAACTCCTCCGACAGATGTAGAAGATTTACGGGCAAAGATAAGAAATGCTTTTTTGACCCTAACTCCGGAAATGCTGCGAAATGTGTCAAGCAATTTTCGTCGTAGAATTGCTCAATGTCTAGAGAAAAATGGCAGACATTTTGAGCGGTTACCTGTTAATTACTAATTTAACTAGGTCTTTATTACTTTTGTTAGAAATGCACGATGTTAATTTACTGTTTTGGATACTGCATGCGTGTGTTCTTGTTGTCTTCTCATAATTTGCATTTGTTGTTCTTTCAAACCTCTCCTTCAGTTTTACAAAACACTTTGTACGAGGATATCTTTGTAAATCTGGATTATTAGCTTGGTAAATACGACTTGCCAATAAACAGTTACCATGAGTTTTACTAATTATTCTATTATTTATTTACTAATTCTTCTTTAGAGTAATTCATTTCACAATTATTACTGTCGCTTTTCTATTAAACCTTATGTGAATCGAAAATTTTCCAGATTATCCTTTGACAGGAGCCTACTACGTTATTTTACATATAAGCTATTTGTAAACTTCGCATTTTTTCATAGAAATGAGATTTCATGAAAAACTAATGAATTTTGGTATAGGAGCAGGTATAGCAAAGTTGTAGAGAATTTAATTCTGCATCTCATGGTATGAAAATATACAGGGCGTTGCATTTAAAAAAATCGAGATTTTTCAATTTTTCAATTGGCAATTTTGACATGATATTTTGGTCACCCTGTATAACGCAGGCCAGTTTTTGGAGCATGATTCGGAAGAGTCATCCTTACTAAACATCTGATAAAAAAATGGGCTTAGTAGCTATTAGTATAACCTGTCAGTATCAGAAAATGTAAGCAACCAATATCGACTAGAAAAACCTTTCAAGCGAGATATCTCAAAAACTGTGAATATTTGAATAGAACTATTCTACACAAAGTACCCTTTATTTTTGATGTAGAATCCGAAAAAAATATAAAAAATGTGTGTTTCCATTTAAAAAACCAAAGTTGGTGTCTGTCCAGGAAAAGTGGAACACCCTGTATAGTTGAATATATTTTTAATTTGTACATTCCGAGAAATGTGGCAACACAGTAAGAAGAAAAATCCATATATTCCTCATTTTAACATAGATATTGGACTTTCCCGCACTAGTGGGACACGCTGTATAGTTTTCTATTTATTATTACGAAAATTTTATATCCTATCCCACTATATTTTAAGTCGCTTTCTAGCTTCTAGATTTGAAAACTATATTACGTTCAAATGATTTATGAGGTGTTAGCGAACAGTATAACCCATGTAAAAGTGTCTGTTACTTTTTCCTACTCTAATTTGGTCTTATTTATCGAGTAAAAAATTGCCTCGCTTCGAAGGAAAACTTATCTTTCTTTGGGAACAATTCCTCGCAACTGGGCTCATTTCGTATCGCAAGTTTCCTTAAAAGTGTGTGAAAAATGGCGAACTAGCAGATTGATTTATGGAATAGAGATCGCGTACTTTTATCTGGTCTTGTGGTTTGTAGAAAATTTGTTTCTGAATTTGATAGGAATGATTGATTGATGTTCTCTCGCCACTTTTGGATTTCCTACAGTGTTCCGCTGCTGATCCAGTTCAGTTTATAAAAAATTTCACACTTCCAGTCATTAGTTCCTTATAATGCTATTTAAGTTTATTATTAGAACAATATTTCAAAATTGTATTCATTACATATTTGTTAAATGCATTTTTCATATTCTGTACATCCTTTAAGATGTATTTCTCATTTTTTTTAAATTAGTTCGTAATCTAAAGAATATGTGTATGGATCTTTTGTAATTATTCGGATAAATCCTTGAATTCTAAGAAATCTGCTATTTACTAAAATAAAAATGGATTTTTATTAATATTGACAACGTAACATTCAATTTTTCTTCTTTGTATTTCAGTTGAATGTTACACAAGTGCAGTTTAAAGTCACTTTAATAAATACGTTTGCGAACACATTCACCTGAAGAGCAATTTAAGACGAGCAATTTCTCAGTTCGAGTTTCCAATGAGGAAGTAGATAATAAGCTTCCACTAATTCTCCCTATTTAACGAAATTGTAGCAGATATTTCGATCATCTTTCTTTATAGTCGCTTCCTCTTTACTTCAATTAACTTTCAATTAATGTGATTTTCTGGAATTTCGAATTCTGTAGGTAGCTCATACAAAAACATACCCCTCACGTTTCTAGAAGAAATCTTTTGTTTTTCCTTTAAACAACAAAAACCCTTGTATATCTCTCCTATATTGTATTTGTTCGTACGCCTCACATACAACATACGTTCTTGTACTGGGGCTTCTCGTTTTATCTTTCCACTGTGTTAGGTATGCTACACATGTTTGGTTTTCTTCACTGTAAGTACTTTTACAGAAAACCTAGCATTACCTTATCTTTCACTGTGTTCTGATTCTTTCTATTATTCTAGGAGGTAATGCTCTGAATTACACTCTTTCACTAAACCACCAGTTTTCCGTGGCTAGAAAACGCATATTAATTGGTTTTATTATTAAGGACGTTTCATATGCATATAGGTACCTACTATAAATAATAAGTTAACTTTAACGTAAAACTTCTTATGTTGGTGGTCTGACACTGAAATTAAAATAATTCTCTTTATACAGAATGCTAAAAATTGTATTAAAATGGGTAAATTACTTTGAAAAAAGCAAAATTTGATTTTAAAATACGAATTGAATGAGAAAAGGTAAGGTTCCTATATGGTAAAGCTCCTATATGGTAACTAAAATTGATAGGTTCGACATTTTTGTTTCATGAAAAATGCATTACAAAAGGTTTTTCCTTGCATGCAAGCACTACACCTTAAAAATGAATTACCTACATGACCTCTCAAATATCTCAAAGGGCGACTGCGACCTAGCGACTTGCCCTTTGTGTCATTGATATGAAAAGTCAAGCAACGCTCATCGCGGTTAATACTTGGATGGGTGACCGGGGAAGGCTCGCGATGCTCGTCCATCTTCTACTGGCCTGTAGGTTCGTGTATTCACAGAAGCTATACAAATTTATGCGAGGTTTATACAGGGTGTCTCATAATTAGTGTCCAATAATTTACCATTTGATTCTAGTGCTAAAAATAATAATACTTTTTCATATAAACATTGGTCGAGAAATGCTTCCTAAGGTAGCTACACCCCCATAATTTGGGCCTCAAAAAGTTATTTTTTTTTTAATATTTCTAAAATGGGCACCATGAACGCTCATTAAAAGTCGAAATAGATCATAATAAAATTTTTCAAAAATTTTGATCAGGGGCGTCTCAATTGGGGGGGTCGGCTAAAATTTGCACAAATTTTTTTGCTTGTCGAAATTTTTAAATTCAGAGGCCAACATATGATAGACGTTTCCTCTACAAAAAGGTACTCTTTATTTCTTCCGATAAAATGCTCCATTTCCAAGACAAACGGATTTACGTGCTTAGAAAAGCACACTTTGGAAAGTGTTATAACATATTTAAACCGATTTTTCTCGAAAACGGATTACTTTTTCGATATAATACAACATTACCATTTTTAATACAAGACTCAGATCTATCAGATCTAAATTTAAAAATAGCAACATTTGGGGCTTAGGACGCCCATAATAAACTTTTCTAAAAACTTCTCTCGTTGTTTATTACTATGTGACATTACATGATGACATATCAAAATTCATAATGGTACATGTACCCATTTTAGCTATTCATGATTTTTTTTTTAATTTTATTAATGTATGCAATGAAATGCTTAGATCCGTTTTTCTCGGAAATGAAGCATTTTATCGAAAGAAATAAATAGTACCTTTTTTGTAGAGGAAATGAGGGTCTATCATATGTATCTGAATTTGAAATTTTCGACAAGCAGAAAAATTGGGAAAAATTTTAGCCGACGACCCTCCCAATTGAGACGCCCCTGACTAAAATTTTTGAAAAAGTTTATGATTATCTATTTCGACTTTTAATGATCGTTTACGATATCGAAATTCACAATTTTCCTTCAAGCCATTTCAGAAATATTCAAAAAAAAAATGTAATTTTTGAGGCCCCATTTAGGGGGGAGTAGCTCCCTTAGGAAACATTTGTCGACCCATGTTTATATGAAAAAATATTCTTATTTTTGGCAATAGAATCAAGTGGTAAATTATTGGACACTAATTATGAGACACCCTGTATAGGAAGACATACCATCCCTTGGATGTAAAACCGTTGGTATCTTGTCTAAACAATCTTAGGCAAGTAAAAGATTCCTACCCCACGACAAAATGAGGATTTGGCAAAATTTCCAGGTTGGGAGTTGTTCGTCTTCTGGCGTCGATGTTTATCCATAGTAACAGAAATAGGCCGACGCGACGTAAAATAACTAAAAAGAAAAAATATCTAAGGTTAGGCTCTATGTCTTCTATTCGCTGTTTTAAAACTTGCAAGTTCTCAACATGCACCAAACTTTCAGGATAGCTATAGAATTGAACAAGTTTTTTCTAAATTTATTTTAGGGACTGTCAAACAGGTGATGAGAAATAAGTATCTCCCAATGCATAAATCACAAACCACGCCAGACATTTAGTCACACTTATTCAAGTAATGATGATAACATCCATCTTAAAAAGTGCTCATACGCCATTTTTGCAGTGATGTACAGGGTGGTTGATTTTCGATAGTTTTATAGGGTACAGCCAAAACGGTGATAGATACAAAAAATCTGATATCGATGTCCCGTCCTTTTCTGAAAAATGGCCCATTTACATTAACCTCTCTATCTCAGTTGTCATTCAATTTAGAAGAAAAAAGTGTGCACATTACTTGTTCTATTTTTTATTAGGAAGCCAGTGGCATACTCAGATTTTTTACAAATCGCACAGTTTTTCCGATATTACATAAACATAGGTTTTTTTAAATAGAACACCCTGTATTTGGCCATCCCGTTGAATAGAATTTTTTTTTACCTTTTCAGCCATATATAATAATAGATACTTTTTATTTGCCTAAATGAAGAAAAATGCAAAAATGTATAGATATTTTTTCAGTTGCCCATGAGATTTATTTAGTATTGGTTTCTTCGTTTTCTATTATTATTTTTATATTAAGCACCGAACTTAGACTAAAAAATTACAAGAAAAAATAAATTAGATTATCCATTTATCTTTATTTAATAGGTTTAATTATAGGTACACTTATAACTATTAAACATAAACTAAACAAAAATAGCAAATATAAAATGAGAAAAACAACAATAAAACAAAAATGATATAACAAAGTCAGTAATATATAACATAAGTCAGTAATACATAACTGACAACGTTTGGCAATGGAGCGGGTTGCATTGTAAATGTGGATATTTGACACCCGCTGAATATAGTTTTCAAAATGTTCCCTTAGCTCCTCGACATTATTAGCTTTATACTTATAAATTTTGTCTTTAAGATCCCCCCCAAAAATAAAAGTCTATAAGGGTTAGGTCTGGTGACCTAGGCGGCCACCTGTTTGGTCCGTACGTGCCGATCCAATTGTCCCCGAAATTATGATTTAATAATTCTCTAACTATGTGGGAATTATGTGGAGGCGCACCATCATGCTGAAAGAACATATTATATCGTTGAGCTAGTGACATATCGTCCAGCAGTTCAATAATATTTTCTTGTAAAATTCTCACATATCTCTGAGCGTTAAGGTTTTCATCGTACATTTCGTAAGCTAACACTCTATTGTGGAAGAGAGCTACCCATACATGAAAACCAAATCGCCCTTGTTGAATTCTGGCCACAGTTTGGTGAGGATTAACATCTGACCAATAACGCGCATTATGCCGGTTGAATATACCTTCGCTGCTTATAAAAGCCTCGTCGGTCCAAATAACATTTTGAAAAAAATTGGGGTATACATGAGTTTGCTGCAAAAACCATTGGCAGAAAATGATGCGTCTCTCTTCATCTCCTGGATGCAAATGGTGGACTTTTCTTATAGTATATGGTCGAAACTTGTGTTTTTTTAAAATTCTCAATGCTTTGAATTTACCAATTCCTATCGTTCTTTGAATTTCTCTGCTGGATACGTTGGGATTTGCGACAACAAAAGCTAAAGTATTGATTTCATCATCTTCTCTATTCTGTATATTATAAGATTTAGCTCTCGGTTTTTGAAAAGAACCAAACTCACACAAATTATCATAGAGTCGGCTAAAAATTCTCTTTTCTGGCTGATGACGCTCTGGGTATCTCTCCAAATATAAGTTTAAAGCTGTGTCACTATTTTTTTCACTTTCAATGTAACACTCTAACATTTGAACTTTGTGAAGATTTTCGTATACCATTTTTATACTTTTCAAAATTAAAACCAAGTAATAGACGTTTAACAAGCTTTCAATCAGTCAAAAATAAACTAACTGTCAATATTAAACAACAAAAGACGAATAAATAAATAACATGGCCAACTGAAAAAATATCTATATCTACATTTTTGCATTTTTCTTCATTTAGGCAAATAAAAAGTATCTATTATTATGTATGGCTGAAAAGGTAAAAAAAAATGCTACTCAACGGGATGGCCAAATACAGGGTGTTCTATTTAAAAAAAACTATGTTTATGCAATATCGGAGAAACTGTGCGATTTGTAAAAAATCTGAGTACGCCAATGGCTTCCTAATAAAAAATAGAACAAATAATGTGTACACTTTTTTCTTCTAAATTGAATGACAACGGAGATAGAGAGGTTAATATAAATGGGCCATTTTTCAAAAAAAAACCTGTATATCTAAAACTAATCAAGTTAGCCAAGATCTTTTGGGACCAGCGAAGTAAACTCAAAAAAAGAGGACGGGACATCGATATCAGATTTTTTGTATCTATCACCGTTTTGGCTGTACCCTATAAAACTATCGAAAATCAACCACCCTGTACATTACTTATGTCTTACTAAATAAATTTACAACACGAGCAATAAAACCCAAAGTGCATCTAACCTTAAATACTAATAATGATTTTATTTGAACTGAAAATAAAAGTGTTTTCAAATTTGTATATTTAAAGACAACATTTAAAATCAGATTATAATATGTAAAACGTAGAGAACTGTTGAAGTGTAAAATGCAGTTACAATTCCATATTCAAGATATTGATTTACTCCATGAATTAAGATATCGTATATTTTCAGAAGTAGAGTTAAATATGCCTTTCATTTTGGTTAGAGAAAATTTGAATGTATCAACAGTTCCAAAATCTTATTAGCGAGTCTAATCTTCATTATTTTTTTGAATACCTACTCAATTACGATACGTTCTAACAAGTCTTATTTATTTATATTATTTATTCATATTTTTTTTCTACATCTGTGACCAAAAGCGTGGATATTAGTATTATATATTCCGGATATATTGATCTTGTTTAAGAAACTATTGCATAAAATATGAGGAAAAGCAACCGTAATAAATATGAATGAAAAATAGAAACAGTTTATATCTGCTTTGCGTGTTAGATAGATATTCAATAGCTTCGAGTTCTCGGGGAGAAATAAAGCATTCACTTTTGTGGTAACAATTAGAGCGATGGTTATAGCTAACTTAAAATTAGGTAGGGTTATAAATTCTCTCACACCCCAAGGAAAGGTAATACATGAAGAGGGTCGACCCGTAGACCCTTAATATTAAATAAGGTCTGCACGAAACTATATCATGTCTTTAAGACAATATGGGTTATCTCACACTAATATTTTTTTAGTCATAGTTTAATCTATATCTTTAATGCTAATAAAGCTTAATTTGCCACATTGTTTAGATTTGAATCCCCTGTATAATGATTTTAGTTCTGTAAATGTTTTGTGATACTGCTGTGTTTTACTAATGCAATACACGGCCAACTAGTGCTCGCCTGAAGATGTATCGATTTTGATGAAACTTGGTGGTAAGACGTTTTAAGGGATGCTAAATGAGAATACGTAATCTGTTTTTTGGAAAAAAAAATCGCTAATACGAATTAGCTGTTTAGACGTCAAAAAACCGCGTCCTAGTTGGCCGTGAATTTATAAAAACAGCAGCATTACAGTTACATAAGAGTTTTTTTATCCTAATCGCGACACCCTTTATATCGTAGTTGAAATATCGAAATCTTTAAAAAATAAACAAAATTGGATAGTCAAACAGACAGAAATCAAAGATTCAGAAAATGTTAAATTTAGCAAATTCTAAAAAAATATATGAACAAAATATGAGAACATACTACGAGGGTAATAATAAATTCATTATATATATCATACACCTAATTCAGTCAGAAATACATTACAAATTATATATCACTACAAAATACAAAGATCCCACCGAGAATGAGACTGAAAGCAGCTGTATGTAGAGAATGTGATTATAAAACAATTCAGCAAAACATGCCTTACTAAAATGTCACTCCATACCGAGATACAGGGTGTTTTTTTGCTTTCTTGCGATCAAAAGAGGGATATTGAAATAAAAAATTAAGGAAATCCGTTTTAAAAAACGACAAATAGCGACATGTAAATAGTTTTCTAACTATTAGTAGGGGGCACTAGTGACGTCATAGAAATTTACAAAATTTTGCTTAAACTTTTCAAATTGTGACTTTATGGCTATTTTTATTAGGTATTGTGTTGTAAAATCTCTTTTTAAAGAAAAAATGTAAACTTGTTTGCAGACGTTGCAGCCATTCTTTTAGAGGAAAACATGAATTAATTTATTAATGCTTTTCTCAAGTAACGGTGTTTTATTGAATACGACGAAATCATTAAATAACGGAAATTGTTTAATAACAGTTATAAGAGCTCTTATTTGTGTCCTCTTTTGTAAATAGTCCCTCCCCCTCCTAGTCTACTTGTTCACAAATTTTAGAGTGCCTTTTACAAAAGAGTTTTTTAGTAATGATTTTAATCAACAACGTAAATGTTATTTTAGACTATAGAGACGTTTTGTTTATACAATACTAACCAGAAAGTGAGAAACAGTTATTGAGATGGAAAAAAATCGAAATTTACTTCTCCTTTACGAAGTTACAATCAATCTTCTAGGTCATAAAGTTACTTTCATGAAAAAAAAATAAATTGTGGCTAATATACGTTCGAAACGTCCAAAAGTTCATAAAAAGGAAATTATGGCCTCACAACAACGCCTGCTTCATAGCGATAATTATATACCATTCATAATATACATACATTATTCTCAACCTTATACTCAAACTCTGAAATTTGAGATGTAGTAATGTTCAACTTATTTGAATTTTTCACAGGACATTTTCAGCTTAAGGAACTTGCAGATGTAATGGGGATACTGAGGTAGTGTAAACCTGTTTAAAAGTTGTACCAATAAACTTTTTCCAAGAGTATTACGGTCAAAAAATAAGACAATTTCTATAAGCACTCTTTTAACAATGACATTAAACAATTACTGTTGTTTAATGGCTTTCCCTCGTAGAGTGGAATTTCTAAACAGAACACGAAGTCCAATTAGGGAACATGAAAATGAAAGTGGATATAACTCGCACTTTTCGGAAGACAAGGGGTGCTTATAACTGGCGCAGCTGACGCCAACTGATAAAATTTGCAGAACAGAACAGTTACTTTATATTTAGTAATTGTCGCTGTAGATAAATAATATTTGAGGAAATAGGGAAACTGAGGATTTGTAAAATTATATCTTTTTAAGATGTAGGATAATAAATTTTTAAGTCATTAATTATTATTTTCAACCCAACAAGAAAATTGAATTAAAACCAAAAGTGAAAATGGAATTTATTTTTCACAAAATATTTCTGTAAAGGTTAGAATAATATTCTTTAGAGATTGCCACATTCGAAAATATAAGATATTGTGAAGCCGTGTGTTATTAGGATTGGGATATGTTTAGGTGCTAGAAGATTCCCGACAAGATCAAACACGATGAATACTTAATATTCTTATTGTACCCAGTTGATGGGTGGAACTATTCCATCCATCAATTAAATGATGTTTTGCAGAATGTATATTGAAAAGGAGGAGTTGACTAAAGCATATCTGATTCGATTAGCGTAGAACTACGACATATTTATGGGATAAAGATAATGTGATTTAACTCAACTTACAAAAATTGTAGTCTCTTTTTTTCCAAACATCTCAAAATGCTATTTCCAAATTTAATGAAATTTGGTAGATATCACTTTTTGTCATAGTACCCAAATATGCTTGTATTTTTTTACAGCTAGAGTTACAATTTCTATTTTATGGTAACATGGAGGTTTTGCAATATTTATTCTCTAACATTTTTTTTTACATTTCGCGTTATTAATTAGATAGTTATTAGTTATTAATTGTTATAGAATTTATGTTTTATGGAGTTCAAAATATATTATAACTTTCATCAAAATTATTGGAAATGATCATTATTTTCAGTAACACAAAATTCAGCCAAATTTCTGATATTTTTCTCTTTTTGCATATTATAAACAGTAGTTTCTTCTCGAATTCGGCTATTTCTTCTGGAAGAAGTATGTCATAAAGATTCAAATTTAATATTGCAATTTACAGAATACGAGAAAGCTGAAGTGAACATACAGGGTAGGCCATTACTGTAAGAAAGTAAAATAACTCCCTTGTTTTTCATAATACAGAAAAAAAGTTTATATAAAAGTTGTACTGATTCAAAAAACCTAAACTACAAAATTAATTTGATACATACATGGTGATGAATAAGAACGGGACACACCATATATTACATTTTTTAAAAGGAACACCCTGTATATTTTTAAGCATATGGATTTCCGAGAAAATTCTATATATGGCAATTAAACAGTTTAACAGTTTAGTGCGGGATTGCCAAGTTATGTACACAATTCTTCGAATTTTGGAAAAAGCGTGACCTCTAAGAAGTTGTATTAACTTTCAACTACTATTTGACAGAGTTATAGGCAAATGTTAGGCAGAGACTCCCATATTAGCGATATTTTATAAAGGGCGTTTCTTATCATTTTAAGAAAGCTCAATCTTGATTTTCTAAAATTTTTCGAATGTACTTTATTGTTCTATTTTATTCACATATCAGTCCATTTCAACTTTTATTAAGTATGTTCTACATCTAAAGTTGTTAGTTTTTAATATATAAGAACATTTCTGGAAAAACCTAATTTTTATTATTTTCCGTCGCACGAA
>NW_019426074.1:985249-1088710 GCF_000390285.2 Anoplophora glabripennis
TATTTTATTCACATATCAGTCTACTTCAACTTTTATCAAGTATGTTCTACACCTAAAGTTGTTAGTTTTTAAGATATAGCAACATTTCTGGAAAAACCTAATTTTTATTATTTTCGGTCGCACAAAATGGCTTTGGAAAAAACTGTCACATTGTGTCAACTTGTCAGTTCATAATTTCTCATTCCATTCTGAGTTAATTTTATTAGTTAATATTTATTTGTGGTATTCTATAAAATAATAAAAATTATGTTTTTTCCGAAATATTGCTATATCTTAAAAACTAACAATTTTAGATATAGAACATGATTAATAAAAGTTGACGATATGTGAATAAAATAGAACACTAAAATACAGGGTGTTCCATTCGGAAAATTTTATAAAATCAAGTTTAAACTTTCTAAAAATGATCGTATTATAAAAAATGCCCTGTACAAAATATCGATATTGGCTAATATAGGATCCTTTGTCTAACATTTGTCAACATTAATATACAAGGTTATCACATGGGAACAACCTTACTATTTGCGTGATAAATTAATTCGTCGTGCAAGTACGCATCATAGAATTACTCGTCACTGTAATAAATTTGTCATGCCAAGACACTGTTCTGCAATATTTCAACGCTCTTTTAGTTGCAATGCTGTAAAACTTTACAATTCTTTACCTGTAAATGTTACCTCTTGCTCCACTGTGACTAGTTTTAAAACAGCAATTAAGAAACACATTGTTACCCTTAAAACATAGTAGTGTTTATTTACTCTGTGTATATATATTTATGTATTTTTTTTGTAAAACGGGCGGTTAGAATGAGTAGCTCTGCTAGATCTCGCCGCCATTTATATGATTATGTTCAATAATTTGTTTTTCATATGAAAATAAAGGCATATTATTATTATTATTATTATTACTTGTATCGATTAATTGTTTAGCTTAGTTTTTTTTCATGGCACAACTGTTGGAGACATTACCTCTCTGAAATACGATTATTATGCCGAGTTCACAGAACTTGGACTGTAGCGCGCTACACGTCCCCACCATCGATTTTTCAAATGTTGGGTGCCGATCAAAACTGTATAGTAGCTTAGTTCCATATATTATTAAGCCCTCCTAATGTATGGGCAACATTTATCTAATAGCTGAATAGTAGTTGAAATAGACCTAAAAACATCATTATTAATAATTTTTGGCGTCAACTGCAAACCAAAAAAAATACCAAGAATTAAAAAATAAACAGAAGGTAAATGAGAAATAGTAAATGAATATATTGGAATTGTAACTTTGTGGGTGATATACGATAAAACATTATCATTTATAGTATATGGACAAGGTCTATTTTTAAAACAGAAGCTAGAAGAAAATGTGGGGCTGGTCAAAATTTAATTGCTGCAATGCAATTGAATACAGTTAACAAATACGTAATTTTTTTTCGCATGGGACCAGAAGCCTTTGAGTACTTGTTATCTTAATAGGGCCTCATATTGCAAAAGTCGATGTCGATGTTAGAAGAGAGCCAATTTGTCAATGGACTAGACTGGGTATTAAGGTCAGTATATTTATACTATATTACATAAATAAAATAAAGAATAATGCAAATGTATTGTTTTGACAGATGTCTTGCTGCCGGTGATAGCATGGTTAGCCCGTCCTATTTATTTCGTGTAGGAGTAAGTACTGTTTCTGAAATAATATCAAAAACAACGCAAGTGATTTGGGAAGTTCTGCAACTACTCTAGTTCTTCATCCTCCATCAGAAGTGCAGTGGTTAGAAACTAGTGGATTTAAGCATCGGTGGCATTTCTCAAACTGTATTGTTGCTATTGATGGGAAACATGTGGAAATACAGATATCTACGGTATTAACATATTTTTTAGATATAGATTAATATATAAAGAAATTTTAGGCGCCTCCTAATGCAGGAAGCGAATTTTATNAACATAAAAGGAGAGTGCCAGGCTCACCTAGAGCTCCTGCGGGGAAAGAGCATGGCAGAGAAACCCACGATCGTTGCTCTTACCACCCAAATATAAATACAAAAACAACCACTAACCAAAGGAATAAATTAAGATCCTTTGTTAATGATAAATAAGTCTTGTCCCATTTAATGTGTCACTAAATGTCATCTGTTAACCCCATATTAATCATACACTAATGAGCAATCGTTAACAATAAGTATAACAATTTTACCTTAGAAAAATATATGCCCTTGAGCATAAAGCAATGGAAGCTAAACATACAAAGAATTATTATCATGAAACATCTATAAACATCACAATCATAAGATTACACAGAACAATTAACAACAAAGGACTTAGAGAATATTACCTGCAATTAATACTGGTTAAACACTTAATTTTACACTACTTGGACACACTGCCCGCCGATCGTCTTGCTACCTATCTGCCCACTGTTCGCACTTCAACTGCCTATCTTCGACTATCTAGGCTTCCTTCGAGAATTTCCTACCTAAGCGTTAGTTTTTGCGCTTTCTTTTACCAACCGTCAATATTACTTTTTCATTATTATACAACACTCATGTAACAGGTGACGTCGAAGTTGATAAGATAAGTACGGTTTTGCACAGACGCCCCTTTGGAAGATAGTGATGAGACGAACATGGCTCAGAAATATCTTTCAACACACAAAGACGGACTTTCCTTTCATTTGAATTAATGTCGCAGAAAGTGTAAACATTTGGAAATGGTTTGTCTGGTATGTACTTTATAAGGTCCAGAATATAACGGGTAGAATTTGTAAACAATGTTCTTCGTAGCATTAGAAACAGGATCTTCACGTAGAAGTTCTAGATCTCCGACCAATACCGTTCCAAATGAAACATGTTTCTTTGACAAACGTCGTTCCGCTTAGACTCCACACTTCTAGGCATGACTTCGACCAAACCAAATCTTGACAGGAACAATAAGTGGTGGTCAGTAGACGCATCTGTTACCTCAGCAATGGTGACTATAGGAGGAGGTAGCTTAAGTGCTGCTACAGGTCCTTTAGCTGGCCGACTCGGTCGCCCCTCTCTGGAAATACCTACTCTGTCTCTGGGTTCGTTAGGAGTACTGACGTTGTTACTAACGCAGTCCTGGCTGCGACCGCTGTTAAGCTACTGTTGTGGCTGTTGCTGCTGGTGCTGGTGCTAGTGCAGTTGCCGCCCCTACCTTTGCCTCTGCTCCTGCTACGGCTCCTGCTACTGCTGCTGTTGCTAGACACAAAAAAAAATACTGCAGTACCATGCTATAACATAAACATCCAAACATCCCGATAAAGCTTTCACTGTACAGCGCCTATCCTGGTCACGGCACCATTCTGTATTATAACAACCCTAGGTTCGACAAAAAATAAGTAAACGTAGTTGTGGCCAGAAATATGTGATCGTCATAAGGACTACCTACGTTGTGTGTATCCATTTTTAATTGACCGGAAGGCGCTGGCTACTAACTTTGTAGAGGGGATGTATGGTTTAATTATATAAAACAAAAGCAGAGTAAATACACCTAACCTTTATTTACATACAATTCAAATTAAACATGTGACAAATAGAAAGAACAACAAAAACATTAACAACCGTTAAACATAAAAGGAGAGTGCCAGGCTCACCTAGAGCTCCTGCGGGGAAAGAGCATGGCAGAGAAACCCACGATCGTTGCTCTTACCACCCAAATATAAATACAAAAACAACCACTAACCAAAGGAATAAATTAAGATCCTTTGTTAATGATAAATAAGTCTTGTCCCATTTAATGTGTCACTAAATGTCATCTGTTAACCCCATATTAATCATACACTAATGAGCAATCGTTAACAATAAGTATAACAATTTTACCTTAGAAAAATATATGCCCTTGAGCATAAAGCAATGGAAGCTAAACATACAAAGAATTATTATCATGAAACATCTATAAACATCACAATCATAAGATTACACAGAACAATTAACAACAAAGGACTTAGAGAATATTACCTGCTAATTAATACTGGTTAAACACTTAATTTTACACTACTTGGACACACTGCCCGCCGATCGTCTTGCTACCTATCTGCCCACTGTTCGCACTTCAACTGCCTATCTTCGACTATCTAGGCTTCCTTCGAGAATTTCCTACCTAAGCGTTAGTTTTTGCGCTTTCTTTTACCAACCGTCAATATTACTTTTTCATTATTATACAACACTCATGTAACAGGTGACGTCGAAGTTGATAAGATAAGTACGGTTTTGCACAGTATCATGGAAAACCTTCAGGAATATAAAAAGATACAAGAAAGAACTGAATTTGTAAGCATGAGTATCAGCTATATCTATCTAAGAACATTTTTCCCATTTTAGTAAATGCAATTATTTCGGTTACCATGTCAAAGAGTGAAGTTTATACACGAGTACTACAACTCGAATTTTTTGGAAGAAACTAGAAACTTTAATTCCTTCTAGCTGCTAAATAAACAAAATTTTGTATAGACGTGGTTTTAGTTAAATTATCTATTTTATTTAGAACCCAAGAATATGTGGTTTATTGTACGCATAATACCCTGTATTGTAACCTTATTTATGTCCCCTTAATCTGTATTCTATTCTTAATAATATACCCGTTATAAACTATAATTGTGTGGTACTTCTCTATATTTTCATTTATAAAACAATCAATCATGTAGAAATAAAGTCATTACAGCACTAATACCTTTACGGCGCTAAGGGTATTGGTTCCAGCTGTAAAGCAGACTGTAAAACTCTAAACTACCGTACTTCATTTCAGTAAATCACATTTTTCCCGTTGGTTTCAGGTGTACATAGTAGTATTATAGTTCCTCCATCCTGGATCGTAAAACTGCCGAGAAAGGGAAGTTTCAAGTCAAGTTTGAGAAAATCTCCAAAGAAACGGGCATCCAGTAAAAAGAAAAATAGAGATAAGGTAAGGTTATTATGATTAAATTAAATCGTTTATTTTTTCTCAGCAACGTAGAACGGGACCAATATTTTACGAGACAAATTAAAATGGTCTTTATGGATACCTGCAACGACTCTGTACATAAATTTTAGCAAACTTCAGACGTATTTCTTTCCCCTTTTTAAACAGGCTAATTTATTTCCGAGCAAATTGTTTTTATAACATCTCCAAATCGTTTAGACTGCATTTAAAGGATTCATTTGCCTGCGGCCTAGGGCCACATGAAAAAAAAATTAAATACGCACTTAAAAATAATTTCCAATTAATTTGTCATCTATTTAAAATTGAATTTCAGAAGAGATCTGTTTGCAATTATTAATGCTATCAGAATTTTGACATTAATGTCTTATTAATATTACATTAAAATAGTTAATAATAAAAATTAAAATTCACAACAAATTTTCAAATATATTAACTTATCTACATGTCCCTATCGGTAAGTGTTCATAAGTACAAAAAGAAATGCGATATAAAAAATTCAGAGGTACGTAAGATGGATACGCTATTTAAAATCTTAGGAAAAAGGCTTTATTAGTAAAAATGTTCAAATGTTACATTCGAGACATAGTACGGTGTCCGTGCCTCTTGTTACTCATGAGTTATGTTTGTGGCATTGTCGATGATTTGCACTATCTTGTTCACTGTTAAATTTTGGTAAGCACACTAACCTCTTCAGGTAACTTTACAGAAAAAAATCCACGAAGTAGACCCTCTTTAAGATATTTACAAGCAAATCGTGAAAAAATATGACGTTCAAAAAAGCCAAATACGCACTATTTATCGCCCTGTATGTAAACGATATCACAGTATATCAAGATATATTAAATCAAAAGTCTCCCTTCTTTCGGGGTCATAATCCTACTTCTGTCTAATGGACGCCTAGTCCAAGCGCAATAATAACTGCTAGCATAAATCAATAGTACGAGGACAATTTGAAAAATTCTCGGCCTAACCATTGAAAAAATGCGGGTACCTAATTTGTGTATTTAATTTGCATTTATATATTAACACTTTCTCTTTGAACATCTACATATTATCCAGCGAAATTCTAGTGCTTCCTGCGTTCCCGGAAATCCTCAGAATACTTTGAGATTTTCGCTTCTTTTTCGAATCGAAATTATCAGCCATATTTCGCGTTCAATCGCCCAAACTGTCGACAGAATGACCGTAGACGTCCTTCACAGAATATCCAAAATATCATTTTCGAATTTTTTCGTGAAAGTTGAGCGAGGACTAAAGACGGAGTTGCCTTACGTAATCTAAAATGATAGCTACATTCCACGAGGGGGGTAAGTCAACAGCCATGAATCGCCCTAATCCGAGGATGTCAGAATCCATACCGAAAAGCAGTCCCTAGAAATGGCGGAACCATCATGAAGCGCGATCTAACGCCATTTCTGCTATCTTGTAGTTCCATAACCAGAGCAGAAGTCTCTAGATAGTGTGTGTAAACAACCCGACTTCGAAAGTGACCTTCCATACATTGAAGCCTTCCTTGCTTATTTAGAGGGAAATAAATCGCATATAGGTACTGAGGACTTCAGATGGCAGTTAAAAAAAAATGAAAACCAAATGTGTATAACTCTTTTTCTGAAAGCGTAGAAGGAATTCCGGCTTTACCATATAGATGCTTTATATAGCAGTTCCTTACTTGTGATATACCAATATTTTGTAAAAATTTACAGTAATAATCTGCCAAAATATATACTTACCGCTCAATACCTAGATCATCAATCTGTCGTCCAATCGTAGTATGTAGTAACTTTGTCAAAATATTCATAAACAATAAGTTACCACATGTTTACATCATAATCTTATTTAATAGTCTCCTTGCAGTTCAACTACAAGAAATAGCTACAAAATAAAAAGGAAAGCCAAAGACATACACCTTGGCTTAACAACTTTCTCAATTTACCGCCTAACTACGGTCAAATGGCACTTGACGAGTCGTGGCGAACTAGGTTACAATGAATTAATCAATTCGAATGATTCTGTAATTTTACAGGTGGTCTTTTACAAAATAGCTAAAACACTGTTTCCGGGTTTTAATACCTAAGTCACAAATAACTTTCGTTTTTATATCAACTGCTGTTGAACGAAGTTAAATTTAAAAAAAAAATGAAACTTTCACCCCCAATCCCTACAAGATAGTGGTGATAAAATCAATGATTTAACGATATATCGAACATTTTTTCTAAGACGTGGTTTCAAGCTTTTACTGCTGAAGTTGCTGCATCTGTCAATAACTTTAAAATTTACTTTGCAACATTTGTATTGTCTGCATTATTACATAATTATAAATAAGATTAAGTTCTAAATTACGTTAATCAAGAACACATTTATTATGTCTATTTTGAATATTTAAAAGTCATAGATTTCTACTACGACATATTATGCCGTTTCTTGAAAATCGGTAATATTAATTAGTTTATTTATTTACTTCCATTAAAATGTTCAATGTATTAGAAAAAAGTAAATGCTGCCATATACAATTATATATCTAAATCTCTAATTTGCTTTTTAAATGATTAGAAGCATTACAAAACAAATATTTATTTATTCTTATTCCACTTTTATTAGCTGATTTACATGTGGGTGTCTAAACTGAAATTTGGAATCAAATTACAATAGGTTTCGTGAATGCCAGTAACACAAATTTTTAAAGAACTTTAGTATTCCGCCTCCATAAAAGTTATCTTGTTTTCGAGAAAAGTATTTTTACGAGCAGTGGGCACAGTTCGGTTCCCAACATATAAAAAATAATAAAATTGCCAACTACGCTTTTATGTGATATTTATCTACAAGGTATCCCAGGGATGAGTTCCAAAATTTAAACCGCATATTTAACTCATTAAAAGTAAGAACTTTTGCCTAACAAACAAATTTGTTCGAAATCTGACATTTTTGTTCGGCGTTTTGTGCCCATTAAAATAACGCTAACGAGCTGCCTGTGAATAAAAGAAGTACCAAAGTACCCTATTGGTATACCTTACGTATAGCAATGTTTTATGGAACGATTCATTATATTAAAATTTTTACTATCATAAACACCACCACTAATTACCATTTGTTATTCACCAAACGTATCAATTTGCGCTTCAGTGGCAGGTAACAACAACTGCAATTTAAAAAAAAAATGTAATTTTGAAAACTAAAAGTTTAAAAATTATACAGGGCGTTTCAATATTAAATCAACAAACTTTGGAAGCGTGTTCCTCTGGTCAAAATAATTTAAAAAATGTATATAAACATAGAGCCGGAGACGCTTCGTTTCCGAGATACAGGATGTTTAGAATTCCATAAATATAATGATAATTTTTAATACCTTGAAAGCGAAAACAGATATTTAAGTAAAACTTGGTGTGACTTATGATTAGATTTTTTTGCACGAAAACATTGAAACTGAAGAGACAAATTCTAACAAAAATCTACAAATTCTTTAAAGTTACTTCTGGTCATGCTCAAATTATTCATTCATTTAGATTTTGAGTCTATATCTGATAATAATAAACGTTTATCTAAGTTTATGATATGAACAGCAACGCATTTAGAATATTTCTGTAGCTATAGCCATTAACAAGTTTATGAAGTGAACTTAAATAATCTGAATTTACCGTGAAACGGTAGCAAACAATAGAAGAACTCCAAGATAAAATATTAAATTCAAAACTCGTTCCAGTTCTCATTTTTTACAGGGTCGTACTGCTTTATTTACCGAATTCATTGAACTGCCTACCCATATCTTCACCACTTATAAGTGGTAATACTAATTACTGAGAGATATTGCGACAAACTATTTAATCATGTCACATCATGTTTTATTTAAATACAACTCACTTTCAAGATATTAAAAATTATCATTAATTTTTTGGAATCTTTAACACGCTGTATCTTGAAAACGAAGCATTTCCAGCCGTTCGTTTATATTTTTTACTTATTTTTACGTGAGGAATATGTCCTCAAAGTTTATCGACTCAATCCTGAAACACCCTGTATATATTAGAGAAAAACTATTCCTTTTGTCGAGTTAAATACATGATTAGAATGTTGGCACTCATATCTGGTACACCCAGTACATATAATATTTATAATAAATAACACCCAAAAAGTTTAAAGCGCATCCATATAGTAGATTATTTTTATTTTTAATTGTGCATGTATTATAATCTCATATAGCGAGGGTAATCCGAATTGGAGATACGACGTTATTAGAACATTATCATTTTCTTAACGTTTTTTAATTTACTTTTGTCTGACCTAAGTACATATTTTAACATTTATTTTTAAGACAATCACACATATTAAAGTTTTCTCATAGGAAACTTTATTAGAGAAGTAATCTAATATTTTCTTTAAATTCGACTCAGTTCATTACATGATGAATTATTATATGATAATGGTTTTAACTTATTAGGTAAAATTACTACTTTTTCATTTTTTAAATATTTTTATCCTTGTTTTTTGTTGTGTAGGCTAGGTCAACAATTTAATTAATAATTTTAATGTATTTGATTTTTTTAATATTGTAATGTTTCTAAATATTACTAATTTATATTATTATTATACAGTGAAAGCTCAATATTCGTGGGGGATACGTTCCGAAAATGTACCGCGAATACGGAATCTGCGAATACGGAGTGGCATTTTGTATGGAAATACAGCAGATACGTTCCAAGGTTGCAAATAATAAAAAAATATCATAGTAAAAGTAATTTATTGAGATAACTTTTAACAATATTAATTATTTTATCATGTTTATACAATGATTTAAAGAACTTAGGAATTTTTTCTTGTTTTGCAGCTAATGGCCTTTTAATTCGGATTGAGATTCAGCTGTGGCATTATCAATTTGCTTCTTAAAAACAAGACCTCTTTTCATAGAAGGATCAATTTTTATGAGGGAATCACAAAGCTCATTGGCCATCCGCAAACCTTCGCTCAAATTTTTTAAATTTAATGTCACATTAATCAAAGGCATAAGGCACGTGTAAGCGAGTGGCGTCAGCGGCGACTTTTGTCAAAGGACTTTCGGCTTCACCTTGATACTTACTTGTTTATTTTGACAAAGAAATACACATTATTCTAAAAATACAATATGTATCCTTAGTTTTGGATCCGCGAATACAAAATTTTTCACCCGTAAATACGGGAATCGCGAATAAGGAGCTTTGTTATTGTACATAAATTATCATTATTATTTATAGCCCTGAAGAAGATTTTGAATAAAATCAAAACATTGGCTTAGAAAATCAAGACCCTCTTTTCCTTGCCCTATTCCAACCATACATTTTTATTTAAAAAATATTAATCATTGAAGAAACATATTTTTCATTAGTTTTAGTGGTTTTAATATGGAACGTAATTTTCAATAAATATATGTCTTTTGACGATGGTTTTAGAAAATCTAGGCAAGTTAGAAACAATATCTTCTTCATTGTACCAGTTATACAAGTTTCCTCTAGATATAAGACAGTTTACAAGTTGACAGTACATTCAGAATAAGGAAAAAGAGCATATTTTTACCTCTTACTGTACCATTACGTTTCCTGAACTTTACACTTCTGTTGAATGTACAGAAAATCGCGTACGGTACTATAAACAAAATCACATCCCGCAGTACTATTTTCACATGCATTAATCTTAACTATTAAGGATTTTTACAAAATGCTCAACATACATTTCGATGTTTACATAGATGCCCTTGATTTCCGTGATTCTTTTGCTGCAAAAAATTAAAGGAATCAACGTTTTTATACCTTAGACCAAGGGTCGGCAACTGGCGGACCGCGGTCCAGGTCCGGACCGCGGAAGGTAAAATACTGGACCGCCAAAAATTTTTTGAAAGTATAAATTACTCGAATAAATTATTTAAAAAATGTTTTTTACGTTTAAGTGCCAATGTTATCATTTTTTCTAGTATTTTACAATTGTGTGTGTTTTGAATTTTTAATGGTTAGTAAGCAGATTAGAGTCCAAATTAAAATAAAAATAAGAAATATGAATTTTTTTCTGGACCTCGTTAAAAATTTTCAAAAGTATCCGGACCCCATCTAAAATTACTTGCCGACCCCTGCCTTAGACGGATTGTTTTGTGCTATCATAATATGTTAAAAGTACGATTTCTTTTTTAAAAAAAACTTTAGCCTTAAAAGCACTTACAGCTTACAGCCCATGCAGTTATTTAATGTTTTTCGAGTTGTTGGTGCCGTGGCCGATATACTTGGACTTTTATGTCTGCAAGATACTGAAAAATCATGGTATTTTAAATATTTTCATTAATTGAGCACCCTGTATATTGAAAACCAAACTTTTTGCTGGTATTGTGCAAAATTTAATCCAGTCACTGCAGAAGAGTCGATTTTAACATAGTAAAGTTTAAACTGATGCACTATTGTTTACGAGTTAAAATTTATCGGCCATGCAGCCGAGCTTACGGTTAATTGCAAACTGCTGTCAGATTCTCTTGATTGCAACAAACTTTGCATATAAATCAGCGTGATAATTTGGTTAGTATCGTTATGACCTGATTTCAGACACCAGGACAAGGAGCAGTGTTAAACAATGATAGTTTGGTAAACGTACTTAGAAATTCTATCGACAGAGTGGTTTCAGTGCAGGCAGAATCTTCGTAGTATTTGGAAAAACTTGTTAAAAAACTATTTACTATACCAACCAGTTTTAGGTCTGAAAAATATTAAGGAATATTTCAAAGTTTTCCAGTTAACCTTAGGAAAAATTGTATTTTACAGGGATTCCACTGAAACAAAAGAAACTCTAGAGAAAATAAACTTTGACACACAGGCACTAGTAAATTGGACTGATTCTAAACGATTCGTTTGTCAATCTGTTACCATTGGCAAATTTACTTCTATTTTGAAAACTGCAACAGTGATACCTTTTTATAAAAATACGGTAATATGTAACTAATTATAGACCTACATCTATTCTGAGCATGTTTTCAAAAACGTTTGAAAAAATCGTGAATTCTAGAATTGCGGAGTTTTTAGGTAAATTCTGCCGCATGTGAGTTTATTGAAAAAAATTATTTACAATTCGATGCTGGTAAAGATGTGGCGGGTTTGTTTTTTGATTTATCTCGCGCATTCAATTTATCAAATGCAACTTGTTTAATATGTGCTTTCGGGGACTATTTCTTGATTAGATGATCGTATAGAACAATGTTCGTAAAATTTAAAAATCACACTTCTGACCTGCATGATATGAACAGTGGAGTTCGCCAGTGATCGGTGCTAGCACCATTGCTTTACATACTTTTTATAAATGATTTACCTGATGATACTTCTACAATGATATCAGTTGTGAACCATGATGAACTTCATATATGGATTTACTAAAGATCTTGCCCAGAATTTTGTAAATTGATGTGAAAAAAAACTAAATTGTTAATTTAACAAAAACTGAATGTATCCACGAAACCTCCCTCAAGTTCATAAATTTTTAGGATTCTACTGTAGGAAAAAAAAACTCTTATGATGCGATATCTAAAATCGCTGCCTTTGTATTGTTAAATGTGTACCTACTTTGGCCTGGTCCATAGTCATTTGGTATAATGTTATTTTGTTATATAGGGTGTTAGAAGTTTGACTGCCTTAATTTTAACAGACGATAGAATACATTAAAATAAACAAAAAAAAACTTATATAACATGGGTCCTAAACTCAACCATTTCCGAGACAAAAAAATTATCAAAATCTCCAACTTGATGTACAAAAGTTCGATTAATTAAGGAATATTGACATAACTGCGTGCATAGAATACCATAAAATACAATGTTTATCACTTTCTCGAACTTCTGTATGCTTAATTCTAAAAATTAATTAGCTTTGTAACAAATTTAATATTCGATAAAATTCATATCGGCGCTGCAATTATTACGAGGTACTAAACAGTCCAGCAACCAGCAATACGCAGTTGAGTTGATATCTGGAATTTAATCGTGACGGAGTGTTTTTTATGTACCACTCGGCATTCAATTAATAAACACCCTGTATGTATTCATATGTTTGTCACTCTGTACTCCTGTGTAGATCGTTGTTTATACATTGTTTGTATGTCTTACATTATAAAATATCAGAAAGAACAAATAAATATTATTATTATTATTTAGAAACCAGAGAGAAGGAAATATTAATTAATTTAGCTAACCGCGTCTTGATACTTTTAAAGTATTCAAATAAATTTAAAATAATAAATGATTATATCATATGCAAACAGATATTTAGCACAATATATAATATTTACATTTATCTGTTTTTCAGACATGATTTAGATATCTTACTTTTTTTTCTCCAATAGAATAGTTACAGAACAGCTTATATATTAAATTTCAAAGTATACACGAATTCGAACATGAAAATCAATAAATTTTTTTATTCTTAAAAAAGAGTAAAATGAAGCATTTTTAAGCAAATTTATACAATCGACCCCTCAGGCCATGTTTCAGGAAGTGAAAAAGGCTCAAACAAACCGGTCTAGAAATATTTCATGCCTATGCAAGTTGAGGAAATTGGAAATTTTTACTCTATAATATTAATAGAAAGTATAAAACTTTTAATACCTAGATTATGTTAATTAAGGTTCAAATCTAGGTATATTTTTAGATATTAAAAATTGTCCAAAACTTTTATGTGACTTAGTAATTTATTTTCAGTTTTTACGAATTAATTTATTGGAATTATTAAGTTTGTTAACCAACTTTGTAATTTCAGTTACAAAAAGATATGACACCAAAACATTTTTCAAATTGCATCAGAAAGCATTAACAAGTATTATAAAAATACAGTTACGTATACTATACATATTAAAATATCGTATTATTACTTGTTATTAAAGTTCATGCTCCTGTCACATGTAGTTTAATTAATTATTATAGAGCCATATAGAGCTATCAGAGGCTAACTCCTGCAGATATTTTTAAAACAACGTTGACGACAGAGAGTGGTGAATTATTTCAACCATCTCAATGAAATTTAAATAATTTTTGGCTAGAAAATTACAGGTTAAATGTCGTTAATATTTAATAAAATACTATCTCTCCATTAAAATTTGTTTTGGTAATTCCTATGTATTATTTTGTATAATCGAATTTCAATATTTCAACATGCAATTTTTTTATTTTACAGATGTGGATGTTTGCTTATCTCTTGAATTAAAGCTCCATTGCCAGCATAATATTTATTTTTTACTAAATATGCGTCTATAAATTAAAATTCATTTAAAACCAATATATTTTTCAGCAACATTTAAAAATATACTTAGTTAAAAATTATATCTGCTTTGTCGTATCTACCACTATAAATGTGGCGCACGTATCATACTAATTCTATGTGACCACTGTTTTTAATACACATAACCAACATAATTTCTACATGATTGTAACATTGGTAATTTTAACATACGGGGTGTAGGTAAGATATAACCTACAAAGTATGTTATATGTTAATTGTCAATGCTACTGAATGTCTACTGGCACAAAGCATTTCTCGTCACATCTGTGGCATACTGATGAGGATTAATAACCTCGAAACCGGCCTATATCTGGTAATTCTACTGATGATTACTAGATATTGGAGTGTAATTCAGTGCTGGACGAAGCTTTGGTCCGTAGAGAAATTGTTTCCCACAATATCGTTAGTTAAAAACATTAACCGGCAGAGTGTTGATTTTATCAATTTTATCAGCATTGTTCAAATTATATTTAATTTTTAACTGAAACAAAGATTTACACTTTCAAAAATTTTAGCTTCATAAAAAAAATGTAATAAAATTTAACAAACGGGTTTTTTCAAGGGGAGCTGAGCCACGTTGTTAGATTTTCGCGTAGCGGTATCATCACTACGGCACTTTATTAGTGTAAGGTGTGAGGACCGACTTTAAAGGCTGTAATTCTTTAAAAATTAAATATCTCGCCTATTAAAAAAGTTTTAATAAGCCATTTACAATCGCCAGTAATGAATAGAACTCCACTTTCAACCCCTGTATAGCGATCACACCTCCCTAGAGATCCACTTCTTATTTGTGGAAGGGTGAAATGGGCGGTGACTATTAGACGCCTTCATTATAGCCATCTTTCTCTATCGTACGGATTTCTATGACTTACTTTATCGCTCTCACGTAACGGCCGATGAACCATGGGGACTTTCCGACCCTGTATATGACGTTAGCATAGCACAGTGATGGTTATTTTAATGTAGGTACAGCATGTTTTGGAAGAAAATACCATAATTTTGGTACTGGCACAACATTAGTCTTTTGTTTTAAGAATTAGGACATGAAAAAATATTTATTAAACTCAAATGGCAATATTTTTTGTAGAGAGCAATGTATTGCATTGAAATTTCGTACAGGTAAGTTTTTGAGGACACTAGATATGTCAGCCTTGTTAATTTTTTCACCACCTACTAGAGATCGCTAGCTACGATCTTCCCCCGAGGCATTTTATGACAACTTTTTGAGATTAGATACTTTACATAGCATGTCGTATATAATAATATACAATAATTTTATTTTACATAAAAAAGTACCTTTGCTAAAATTGTTGGTAACGCACCGTGAGAAAATGTTAAGTGTCCCAAAATCAGCTTCTATTCCTAAATATACAAAGTGGCCGGATATGAATGGGTCAAACATCAAAAGTAGCCTCCTTGAATGAAAATAAATCGATTATGTTCCAAGTTATCTTAGTGCAATTTTCATTTCTTAAAAAGTTATCGACCTTAAAAAATGTTTATCATTTTTTTTTAATTGAAGATATTTTAATGGAATTGGACGTTCTTTAGATAACTGAAAATAATGTTGCACCTAAAATGAAAAAACTGTTTTAAATATAGTTAGTAAGCTCTCTAAGTTTTAAACACCAAATTTCCTTAGAATATTGCTGCCCTGGAGATATGGTCTATGCGCTTCCACACACCCCGTATATTAAGGAATATAATAGTAGATAGATAGATAGGTAGATGGTAATTTATTTCCAACAGTAGATACATCTAATGACGGGAAAAAGCTAATACATTAAAAAGTATCTGAATTTATTATAAATAATAATTAATTAATATAATTTGTATTCAAGTGCTTGTGCAAAACAATCTGAAACACATTAAAACAATCAAAAATAATAAAAGAATAATTATATGAAGCATCTATCAATAGCAGACAGCGGTGACAGATGAACATCGCAACTACTACAGATTGAATTTAAATTATTTCAAGAAATTGATACAGGTGACCTCATAAAAATATTAGTTATGTCACATTCACAGTAAAAAAGTCCTTTGAGGTCTATCATTAGGTCTATATACAGGGTGATTCAGAACTTATCAAAAAAAAAGTTTTAAATGTACAGGGGACTTTTACAAATACAATTTTGTAAAGAAAAAATCAAAAAGAGCAGTTTGAAAATACACTTCCAATACACTTCCGCACGGCACTGGAAACTGGTCCACTGTAAAATCTGACCCTGCCAATGCGACTGGCATGGCGGCAAAGTGTGATAAAAACGGACAAAAACTTTCGCAAGGAAAGAAATAAACAGAATTTTATAGCACCTATTGCTATATACGAAAACCATGTTTGACACTACCTGCTAAAAAGGTATTGTAAACACCACAGATAACAGGTAAACACTATAGCAACGACTATTGTAAAATTGTATTTCAGTATTTGGAGTCGCTGAGGCCACGTGGCTCTCCACGCGTATTGCGAATAACGCTAGAGACTACAGTTGTCCAGCTGTGTATTGGTGGAATGTACTACAATTTCAATAATTTTTTTCTCGATAACTATAGGGATTTTACAAAAAATTTTTTTTACTATATTGACTCCATTTCTCATGCCTCATCTATTCCCCAATTGTTTTGGATAAGTTGTGAATCACCCTGTATAAAATTGTAACTTTCCTAATAAACATTCACCACTAAAGTTATTAGATAACAAAAAAGTTGTTGAAGCAATGCTTCTTGTACTTAAAGAAACAGAATAATCAATGTCACGTTGAGGAAACACAGCAGCTTCTTGAAATAAGAGTATTTAAAAAAAAATTATATAAGTTCAATTTGACTAATATATGTTGAAAAATTGGGGAATTCTTTATGCTGCTATAATAAAACTTGACATTTTATCAGCCGAAGAAACTACACCTTCGATATGCGCAGAAAAAGATATTTTCTTCCTCGTGAAAGATAAATAAATGTCCTATACATTTATTGGTATTTAGGTTGAGATGGTTGGACTGACATCGAGCATATTTTGCATTCATATCGTTAAATTGTTAAATTATAATCATATAATAACTTCAGACATATTAAGTGCAGTGGGAGGGCATTTATATATAGCAGAAATAGTATAGGTCCTAAAATGGACCTTTGGTGTACCCCAGATGTGGTGGGTGTTATAACTATAGCCCTTATATTCTACGTACGGATTTCTGTCAAAAATATAAGGTTTAAACAATTACATAAGCTGAGAGGAAAAACCATATACACTTAATTTTTTTAAGAAAGTCGAATCAAAAACTTCTGGAAATCCAAATACAGTGTGTCTTTACAAATGGATATCTTTTTTATTATCAATTTTACAAAAAAAAAAGTATTCTTTATAAAAAAGTTCTTCTGCTTTTTGAAAAAAATGGTATTAAACTTTTCAAACTTGAGATATCATATGCAGGGTGGACAAAAATTTAAAAAAATCAAATTTGACAAGGGAGAAGTATAATTAATTTTTATTTTAGAGAAAAATGTAATGGCAAAATGTTACTTGGAATTAAAAATAAAATATAATTTTAGATTCCTTTTATTTTTTTTTTTTTCTCCATTTAGGTTCTCTACTCTTTTATTATCAATTTGACGAAAAAAAATATTCTTTATAAAAAGTTCTGCTTTCTGAAAAAATTGTTTTAAGTAAATTTTTCACATTTGAGATAGCAATACAGGGTGGCCAAAAATGAAAAATCAAGCTTAGAACGTGAATATGAGACTTTGTTTTCCGGCAATATTGAAACAAGGTATGATCTTTTACGGAGAGTTTTTTTTTTAAATTATATAAGACGACAATTTCAAAAATATTAAAATTGAACAAATTTCGGCCTTACAAACCTAAATTTATACATATCTTGAGGTCGGGCAATTTTGATCGATGATTCGAATTCTTTGATATAAGAAGAGTTAGAAACTGATCCTTTTATGGCCAGAAATATTATTTTTTCCAATTAAGCAAAGTTCAGTTCCAATAGGACACTGAATTCTCAAAATTATTGTTGGTGAAGTGATGTTAATCCTAATTTTACTATGCGGATTCGTGATAAGTACTCATTTAAAACAAATATGTGGTGTGAGATTTATAAAGATAGAGTAATTGGACCATTCTTTTTTCATGGAACATTAAATAGTAAACGTTATCGAAATTTCTTAAATACTTTTTTATACGATTTTATTCATGAACACCCCCTTCACCACAGGCGACAGTTGTGGTACCAACAGGATGGTGCGACATGCCACAGTGCAAGAGATGTAAGGCAATATCTAAGTAATCTGTTTAATGGAAAAATAATTGGTAGATATTTCACATTGTCTAGCCCGCTAGGTCACCGGATCTGACCCTTCTCGATTATTTTTTATACCTGCAAGGACCTTTTCAAAATATTGACCATTTGGAGAGAGTAATCAGGGAGGCAATAGAAGATACAATAACTCATGTCATTATTAAAAATGTTTTAAAAGAGTTTTCCACAAGAACGGCCACTTGTATAGAAAGGAAATGTGGATATACAGGGTGTGGCGTCTTTAATGCAGAAAATTAAAAACCTAGACTCTTGACAATAAATGAAGTAAAATAATATATGCTATCATAAGGCGATTATGAGATTTGAGTATCAAAAATATTTTCCAAAAAATTACAAGAAGTGACAAAATGTTAATGCCGGTCCTGTTTAACATAGCGCAAAAAACATTGACCCAGTCCGCACTCCGTACGGCACCTGTGGAGTGTCAGTCAGTGTCAGTGTCAGTACGCGGGTGAATTGCTGCTAAGTTGTGTCAAAAAGACCGCGCTTCTACTGTTTAGACGTTAAGTGTTTATTAAAGACGTTTCTTATTTTTTATTTTTTAAGTTATTGTTTTAACTAAATCGGCAATGGATAACGAGGACAACAATAATACGTTTACTACTATCGAACTTTGTTTCTACAAACCTCTTGTCTGGGATTGCACATTATAATTTACTGTGAAATAACTAATTGAATTTTATGTTTATTTTTCCTTTTAATTAAAACGAGCGGATTATATTAAACTGGCCAAAATTATTTATTGTTGCATTAAAACATTTTATCTCTTTTGTGTGTATTTCATACATTTTAATTTGGCAACACTGATTTGCGCAAAGGCTTGACTCTCTGTTAAGTTCGGTTCGGCAAGCGTGCGCTGATGTTAATCGAATGGCATGACATTTTTTGACCAGGACCATACTAAGATTTATTTCTTCGCTACAAAATTGAAGTTCAATTTTCTTGACAAAACGTGGATATATGAATTTCTTATATAAGGCTTTTTTATTGCATATATTCCTAGGAATCTGCATTTTATTTTTTCTGCACTAAAGACGCCACACCCTGTATGGAGGGACTAATGTGCAGTTACGAATAAATGCATTTAAATTATTTTCATGTAATGTTTACTATTGAAATTGTTTTGTATTTTTGAAAAATAAATATTCACCAATTATTATTGAACGTAATTTATTTGCGGCGTGAATCTATTTATCCAAAGGTCTTTTTGATGTAACTAATCAGTGACTTGTGACAGATAGCGAAGCTTGAAAAAAATTAATAATAAAAAAGTTACCCATTTGTAGAGAACTTAAATTGTATACACTTATACGTGCCATCCTTTGCCATCCAATAGGTAAGATAAGTATTGACTAAAACAGGCCAGGTTTGTAACACATGACTTTTTCTCAACGAAATTAAGCTGATCTACTGACAGAATTCCTTTTATAGCGTTGTATATAAAACGATGAATAATAATTTGGAAAAATTTGGAAACGTCAATGCAATACATAATTTTTGAAAAAGATATGACTAAATAATCTTATTTCTTGATGTTTTATCAGTTCCTGAATTTGTAATACCTTTTTCAGAACACCCTGTATGTAGCGTGAAGCGGCAGTAAATGGCCACCGTGTATTTATACGAACTTCACCATTGTTGCTGACGTTGAATAAGCTTTTGTTCTGAGCACTTTTACGTCTTCTCTTTCACTTGCGGCTTAACGTTAATAAAGGGAGTTGTTACCCTGTAATTAATTCATTTATCTCCTGCTGTATCCAATGTTTCTTACCGACTAATCCCTTATAGACATTGCGAGCAAGCGAAATAATTGCGTGCGTTATATACCCTGCTTTGAAAGAATTCGGAATACAGTTGCCATTTATTAAATTCGAGGCGGGGAACGGAATTATTACAAAATTGTTGCCGGGACAAATAGATTATAATCGTTTTAAATTTGATTTGAAACTCAGCCATATGCCTACCAGACTAATCTGCTACATTCGTTTGCTGTAGGCAGCATAAAGTTTTCGTTAAGCTTGTTTACATTGGTTGGGTAAATATTTGGGACTACCACTTAACTCGTCGACGTGTAAAGGAACCTTATTTAATGTACCTATTATTCAGTTAAATTATATCCATTATTATTTGGTTGCCCAAACATTCTAAGTATTGCCTGAAGGCGTTTATTTGTGTCGTTTTTCACGTGGTTTTATATCAGTTGAAATTGCCTCATCTTAAAAATAAATGAAAATTAAGTAAATTCTTGCGCTAAGCACTAGGGGTTGTTTTTATAGATCTGTTTTTGTTTAATGAGAAAATCTCTCTCTAAGAGGCAGAGGGATTTTTTGAAGAAACTAGAGCAACACTGTTGCTACACTATCACTATCACTATCATCACACTATCATCCAAATCAATACAATTCAAAATGAAAAACAAAACATAGATATTACGAGATTTTTTTGTTCACATTTGTTGTTGTTGCTTGCACAGGATGTTTTTCTCTAGTGCCACAAACTAAATACGAAACTGTTTTCAAATCCAATTAAAAAATTGAATTTTTTGTAACATAAAACTTACTTAGCATTTTTATCTATTTACCCTTACACCAAAATGATCAGCTTTTACATAATTTTATTCAAACAAAAAATGACATAACTACACTCTTTACATTATAAGAATATATATTGTTATGGGTAGAAATATGTATGTGTATGCGCCAATATTGTTATGAGTAGTAATATGTATGTGTATGTGATTTGTTTGTGTAATTAATATAATTATGATCTTGCTGTGTATATGTGTATTTTGTAATTTAAGTTGTCAATTATACCCTGACTAGCTTTCGACCCTTCTCAGTAGTGGGTTCTAGTGAAGTTAAAACTCTGCAGAAAACCAAACAATACACCACACCTAAACAAAAGCTATTATTCAAAAATTAATTAATTTATTAGTTTTTTTTATAACAATCAATTATAACTGTGAAATTTCAGGAATACTTAGAATTATCTTATAGCACTTTTGTGACACCTTGAGAATTTTTTTATAGTGGTATAAATCGATTTGTTATTGTGCACTGTTGGTTGCCTACACTTAAGGCGATAAACAATGATCTTAAACTTTCTTTCTCAATGTGTTACTAAGCTTACTTTTATACTTAATATCTATCAAAATTTTAATATGGCCAAATATTTTTATAATCGTTTAGTGTTAAAATTATTTAATATTTATCAGGAATTTGTATTTATTTCAAATTTATTTCCAGGAAAGATTACTTTAAATTTTGTTATAATTATTCCTATATGTTTTTTATGACTTTTGAGATTGTATTTATCAATCTCTTTTGCTAGCTAGCTTTATCGTATAAGATTTTGTAATTCTTTGTGCACAAAGTTACCTCTACGTAGGTCTTGTCGATTTTTATTGTTGAACTGCTTGCCCTCCTATATTAGACCCGGATATCGTCCTAGAATCCTCGTCTTCCTGCAGTTAATGGATAGCCGGAACCTTCTGCTTACTTTATCGTCTGGAAGGAATCCTCGTTTTCTTGAGACTGCTGGATAGCCGGAACCTGCTGCTTACTTTTATGCGTCTGTAATCTCGTCCTGGAATCCTCGTTTTCTTGAAATTACCGGATAGCCGGAACCTGCTGCTTACTTTTATGCGTCTGGAATCTCGTCCTGGAATCCTCGTTTTCTTGAGATTACTGGATAGCCGGAACCTGCTGCTTACTTTATGCGTCTGGAATCTCGTCCTGGAGTCTTCGTTTTTCCTGAATTTGTTATATCTTTGGAACTACCGCTTACTGGTAACTATCCGGAATTTCGTCCTGGTCTGTCCTGGATATCGTATTGGAGTCCTTTTTTTAAGAGAATGGACTTTTGAATCCTTTTTTGGCCCAAATTTAATTTTTCTTTCTACTGGTACACTAACTTTAATTATTTTACTATTTTCCACTATAATTATTTCTATTTATATGGGTTTTTCCCACTTTACTTCTTTTCAAAAACACCTCTCTGACAAATTCTTTCGTAACTAATCAATAATTATCCAAATTTTTATTTTTCCTACTCTCTTGATCTTTTCTTCCTTGTTAGGGTCTTTTCACATATATGCCTGTTCTTTTAAATTCCGTTTTCTTTTTCCACTTCATTTCACTTTATAATTTACAATTTTACAATCACATTGCAGTTTATTTACTAAAATTTTAACTTATATTTCAAAATATTCCTTAATTCTATATTTGTATTTAAATTTCATATGTAATATTTTATGACATGTGAATCCAACTTTATTTTTGACATCTCACTGACATTATAATCCTATTTATATATAAGATTTTACTTTAAACATTAATATTTCTTGATACTTATTTTTCTTACTCATAATACTACTATTAAATAGAACTATGATATTTTAGCTTTCGTTTGCTATATGTCACTTGCTGTTATTAATTAATTTTGATTATGTTTTTTCCAATAATACCTTGGCATGTACGCTATTTAACCAAAATGATAATGTTTTCAATACTTAAATCTTTGAAATTTATTCTGCTCTAGTACTACGACTCTCCGATAATAATTCACCATAACCTATTTAATACTAACAATTTTTTTTACTCAAATATTTTTTAAGTTTTACGACAATTATTTCAACCTTTTCTCTTCACCGTGTCTTATACAAGTAAAATTTTAATTTAAACTTACAAATTGCTATCAATAATCTTACTTCATCTCAATATATATGTAAGTATTTGCAAAGGGGCAGTGTATATTTTACTGCATTAAACGATTCACATGGAGCTTACTATAAAATGTATAAATTTCGTACAATATTTGCTGAGATAAAATTCCAAGAAAAGAATAAGCCAAAAAAGTTCAGTTATGGGAACTACTGCATTTATTTTTCACCACCATATTTCATATCTGAGCTTCAGTTTGAGTTACCCTGTCAAGCTTCAGTTTGGATTTATCTTATTGAACTTCAGTTTGAGTTTGCTGTCGGTGTTTCAGCCTAGTTTGACAGCCTGGACTTCTGTTTAAGATACAAATTTCATATCTGAGCTTCAGTTAGAGTCTCCATATCTGAGATTTAGTTTGCCTGTCAGAGGTTCAGTTTGAGTTTTTCTCTCCATGGTTTAATTACACTCTACCATTAATTTTACTCTACCAGTCCTTTATTCAGGTTGCAATAGTTGGACGTAATAAGAATTATGGGGATGGGTATAGGAAGATGGGCGTTTGAACTGTTGTTAAATACTTTTTTACAAAGGTGTTTCCATCCAAAAATAAATTAGATTCTCGAATAAATCCAAAATAATGTAGGTATCGAAAGATGTAAAAAGGTGTTAAATTTAACGATTATGAAAACCAAATAGACATGGTAGGTAATGTGTATAATAAAAGTCTGTCGAGTTAATTAATTAAACAGTGAAAATGACATTTATGATGATTATTTATCTTTTGCACTCTTTTTGGTGAGATAACCGAAATGTCCGGAGTAACTTTCATGCCTTCCGTTAATATAGAATTAATTATTAATAATCTATAGGCGAAATTGTGCCTTGCAAATTTGTTTGAAGGCCTGTGACTTGGAGGTTATTAAAATCATGTTTTTAATAAAACCCACTTCTAAGGCACCCTTGTGATAAAAATATTATACCCTCCTCCAGTGCTGACGATTAAATCTCTCAAGCGACGACATTTTTCATTCCAGGACAAGGAGCACAAGACATTCGCAATAAAACCAATCCCCTCGACGAACGTCACGCCCGTCATCGTGTTCATCAATCCAAAATCGGGGGGCAACCAGGGCCTGAAGTTGCTCCAGAAGTTCCAGTGGCTGCTGAATCCCAGGCAGGTGTTCGATCTGACGCAGGGAGGGCCCAAGATGGGCCTGGAGCTGTTCAAGAAAGTGCCTAACCTGCGAGTTTTGGCCTGCGGCGGCGACGGCACCGTCGGCTGGGTGCTGAGCGTCATCGACCAGATAGGCATCTCGCCGGCTCCGGCGGTGGGCGTCCTACCGCTGGGGACGGGGAACGATCTGGCGAGGGCGTTGGGATGGGGAGGGGTAAGTGCACGTTTACAATTTATGCGTTGGCCCTAATTGGCTCGTAGGCTAACCAGTATGTCATACTTTTTTTTTTTAAATCCATGCGGGATAATTCTTGTGCACAGGATGATTCCGAAGTCACAACTTCAGAAGGCGCGTTTCAGGTTAATTATTTTTATTAGGATAAAAGAAAAAAAATCTAATATCACAGAATTCTGTATTGAAGTATAGTGCTCCCTGTTTCTACATTCAATCTAGAAAATTTTAAATAGATAACATAAATTTAGAGATGTAAATTATATACATATACAGGGTATCTCAGAAAAAATGTCTATTTATGTGTTATATAGGATGGTCCCGAGGTAATGGGCCAAAATTTATGGGTAGATTCCCAAAGCTAAAATATTGCAATTTAGCCGAACTTACCTTAGTCCAAAAGTTGATAGTTAAAACGATACAGGGTGTTAAAAGTAAAATATTATTTTAGTTTATTTCCATTTATTTCTTAATAAATGCAAATACATATCTACACAAAATTTTGGGATTTAGAGTTCTTTGGGTAGAGGAATTAAAATTTGTTCACATTTTGGATAAACTTCATAGAGAGCGCCAGTACCCGTAGTTTGAATGTGTTAAAAATGACTTAACTTTTTTGTACTTTAAGGTATCTCATCTTTGGTGTCAAATTCTTATTTTCCAACTTTTTCTTACACAAAAAGGTAAACTTTATGAAAGTATCTGTCTCGCACCGTTTCCGAGATATTTGGCTTTGCATCTTCCAATTAAATGCTAATAGTTGAAATAATTAAAATAGTTTAGAAATGTCAAAAACAAGGGTTTATTTAGAATTAAAAATTGTAATGATCAGTAAAATAGTGAACATTCGTAAAAAATGCCTTTTTGACAATAATTGCTCAAAATGTCCACCTCTAACTTCAATATATTTATCAACGCGCTTATTAAAAGATTGTCTTATTTAAAACCTGCTGCTAAAGTTCTTCTCAGGTGTTAATAGTTTCTCCATAAACAACTAATTTCATGTAACTCCAAAAACGAAAATCTCGGCATTCTATCTCACATTTATATATTCGAGTATACAATTTAAATTGTAAGCTAAGATGTAATTTTAATTAGATACGAATAATACTTAAAAAAAAATTCAAAATTCATTTATTTTTCCATGAGATATACATACAAATATATATATAGGAATAGTCATATATAAAAAAAACATAGAACATAAGTAGGAACAAACTAACATATTACAACCAAGGAAAACAAAAAAAAAATGTTAGTCATTTGTCAGTACCGGTGTAATCTACAGCAAAGAACTCATCTAGACCATACAAAGACCGTTCCAATAAAAACTTCTTTAATTTGCTCTTAAAAACACCCTGTGTAAGTGAGTCTGTTATTTCAGAAGGTAAATGATTGTAAATTTTAATAGCCAGACAATTCGGCGATTTGCGAGAAATGTTATATTTACAAAAGGGTAAACGGAATTTATTGCAATTCCTTGTGTTGTAATGGTGGATTTCAGAATTTAAAGAGAACTTCTGCTTATTCATGAAAACATAAACAGCAGACTCAACAATAAAAAGACTGCACAAAGTTAAAATTTTATATTTTTTAAAAACATCTCTACATGAATCCAGGAAATGTATATTTGCAATCAACCTCAGAATACGCTTCTGAACAACAAAAACATCACTTGACAAAGTGGACGTACCCCAAAATAAAATTCCATATCTCAATCTCGACTCCACCTGTGCATAATATAAACTAATTAACTGATGGCTGGTAAGTACCATTTTAAGTCTCCTGAACATATAACTAACTGAATTTAATTTAGCAATTAAGTTGAAACAATGTTCTTTCCAATTCAAATTTTCATCAATCGTAACACCCAGAAACTTTATATTTCTTGAATTAGAAGAAATTATAGAGTCTTTTAAAATAACATCAATTTTCGGGCAGTTATTTTGCCTATTATGAAATCTAATGGCCTTTGTTTTAGAGCTGTTTAAGAAAAGACAGTGAGTTTCAAACCAAGCCAACAATTCGTTCAGGGAGCTCTGACACATTATATTTAAATTTTCAGAACATGGAGATGAAAACAGAAACGCTGTGTCGTCAGCATAACGAACAACAGAGGCAACAGGTGAAGCCGAGTCAATGTCGTTACTATAAAAAAGAAAAAGGATAGGCCCCAGCACAGATCCCTGTGGAACTCCCATGTTATTAATTAAAATATTAGAATCAATATTATCTTTTTTTATATCATCAATATGATTAACACAAACATACTGAGGTCTATTACTCAAGAAAGATTGCACCCAATCAAGTGCGACGCCTCTAATACCATATGCCAATAGCTTGTTAATTAAAATATTATGCTGAACACAGTCGAACGCCCGACTAATATCACAAAAGATACCAACGGGACCCTCGCCAGATTCAACACAATCAATGATAGTTTCCAAAAGTGACAAGATAGCGGTATTTGTAGATTTACCACAGATAAATCCATGCTGACTAGGGGAAAATAAAGTTTGCTTATTGACAAAGGGTAACAGTCTATGCAAGAACGCATACTCAAAGGATTTAGAGAAACATGACGTTATGGTTATTGGCCTATAATTTTGAACAAATTGGGGATCGTTTTTCTTAAAAATGGGAACTACTTTACCCAATTTTAATCTTTCTGGAAATACACCAGTGCTAAAAGATAAATTAATTAGATACGTTAACGGCTGGATTATCACCGGTAATGCCTTTTTCATAATAAACATTGGCACTTCATCATATCCAGCTGATCGCTTATTTTTCAGTTTAAGCGTTAGAAGATTCAATAATTCATCCTCTGAAAATGGAATTAGAAATATAGAATAACTATTATATGTCGGATACAAGACCTTTCCTTGTTTCTTTGTGATTCTATTAATTATATTTTTAGGCTCATTAATAAAATAATCATTAAACACTTCAGCCACTAAATGAGGATTCTCAACTAATATTTTATTTTCTAAAAGACTTATGTTCTTATGTTCAGGCACACCCGTCGACAACTCAGAGATAACCTTCCAGGCCTCACCTGCTATATTACTTGAACTGAATATGCGATTCTGATAATAAGACCGTTTTGCATTTTTTATTAATTTATTATGGCGGATTTTAGCTTGCATGTAGAATTGATTGAGCTGTGGAAAATTAGTTTTCTTACTTTAGACTTAACTTAACTTAACTTAATAGAAATTAGCATACAAATGACAGCAATAAGACAAGTGAAAAACGTCAATTATTTGATTTTCGTCCAAATCCCACTTAAAAAACTTTACCGCTAAATTAATAATACCTGTAGGTACTTAATTATAATTTAATGCAACAGCACTGGAAGTTTCAAAGCCAAATATCTCGAAAACGGTACGAGATAGCTACTTTCATAAAGTATACCTTTTTTGTGTAAAAAAAGTTGGAAAATAAGAATTTGATACTAAAGATGAAATACCTTAAAGTACAAAAAAGTTATATCGTTTTTAAAACATTCAATCTACTGCAGCTAGCGCCCTTTATGAACTTTAACCAAAATGTGAACAGATTTCAATTCCTCTAGCCAAAGAACTCCAAACTCAAATTTTGTGAGGATATTTGCATTTGGTAAATGAAAAAAACTGAAATAATATTTTACATTTAACACCCTGTATCTTTTTAACTATCAACGTTTGGACTAAGGTAAGTTCGGCTAAATCGCAATATTTTTGATTGGGGAATCTACCCATGAATTTTGTCCCATTACCTCGAAGGAAAGAAATATGTAAATAGAATTTTATCGCGCCTATTTTATGTCGGCAAATTCAACTGCTTTTGCTTTTATTAATTAATAAAATTAATTTGTGTTTTTAAATAATAAAATCATTTGACATACCCGGTGTTACAACAATAATTGTTCAAAATTGTATCCACCAACGTGTAAACACATTTGGGTCCGTCTTACTCAGTTTCTACGAACTAACACAAATGTTGTCTTGCTTCACCATATCACAAATGCTTCACCATAAATTAAAACGATATCCATGAACTCCGAGTTGCTATACACGCAAACCATTTTTGACACTAACTACCCATTTTTGACACTAACTACTAAAAGAACTATTGAACAGATAACAGGTAAATACTATTGCAACGACGATTGCAAAATCCGATTTCAGTATTCGGAGTCGCTAAGGCCACGTGGCTCTCCACGCGCATTCCGAATGACGTTAGAGACTACAGTTGTCCAGCTATGTAGTCGTTGAATGTACTATAACTTCAATATTTTTTTTCTCGGAAACTTAAGGATTTTACAAAAAATTTTTTTACGATATTGACTCCATTTCTCATGCCGCATCTATTCCCAAATTTTTTTGGATAAGTTCTGAATCACCCTGTATAAAATTTTATAACACCTATTTTATAACAGCAAATTCAAGTGCTTTTGCCGCTATTGTTATAACCAATTAATTTGTGGTTTCAATTAAAAAAATCATTTGAAATACCTGATGTGACAACAACTGTATTAAAACAATATCCATCAACTCCGAATTGCTATATACATAAGCCATTTTGACACTTGAAAAACTAATGTAAACACTATCACAAAAACATTAATACTAAAATCGAATTTCAGTATTCGGAAACGCCTGGGGCCACCAGGAGAGAGAACACATTGCGCACAGCGCACAACGCAAATGACGCTAGAGAGTACAGTAGCCCAGTGATGTAAGGGTTTAAAATACTACAACTTTAATAATTTTTTCTCAGAAACAATAAAGATTTTACATTTTTTTTAAAGATATTGTCTCCACTTTTCATGACGCATCTATTCCCAAATCTTTTTGGATAGGTTGTGAACCACCCTGTATAACGGAGCCATTTATTTGCACGTTTATTAAATTGTATCTTAAAAAAAATTACGAAAGGTTAAATCTGTCCAAAAACATGAAGCTAATGTTCTCATTGTAATTGCTTCCCTTTTATTGTTTTTTGCTGTGATTGTGATCATATTTCACACTTTTTTACTCGAGTCAGATTGTTCATAAAATATTACCGTCATTAGCAAAACTTAAAACGCATGTGGCAAGTGGAGAATTAATCGCACTTATAATATATTTAAAGACTTTAATCTTGTTGGAAAAATAAATAGTAGCAGTTAATCATTGTCACTCATTATAGCGTGATATAAAAAGGGTTCTTCTTATATTTCGTGAATTCGTTAGTGTTCCTTTTTAATTAAATCTTGCAGCGTTAAGAAGATTAAGTTGTCCCAGAGATTTTAAGATATTTTATTTCATTGGAAAAAAGAAAGATACGGAAAACATAATTGATAACTGTTGATTGGTTATTGCTGACGTTAGTATAATTATATTGAGCAAAAGAGTGGGCACTAAAGTTATACTATTCTTTGTTGTATCGTGAAATTACAGAAAAATTAAAATATGTACAGTAACAAGTTAAAGACCTAATTACAAAATCTTTTAAATTATATTATTTACTAGAAGAAATAATTTAATGTGCCCCAAGATTTAATTGGCTTAGCCTGACTTAATATTAAAAGATCAAAGGATCTTTGACATATTTCCATTAATACAAAAGTAATAGAAATTATTTTACTGCTACTCCAATTTTCAAGCTCTCAGTAATGTTATTTTATATACAGTGTCTCAGTTTTAATCTACCTAGAGCGGATAGAACAACCAAAAATAATGGTAATTTGTCTTACAAATTTATTTCGAGAGCTCATCTGTTTTTGAGTTACAAGGTCCCCAAAAAATTTAATTTACTTTGTTATTATTTATTAATATGTATTAAATATGTTACACAACCAGTGACGAAGATTTTGGAAGATATGGTCATTAAGAACGTCAGAAGTTCGAGGTCACTGAATATTGTGTAAATCAATAAGTTCATTTGATTCCAATTATATTTTAACAATAAAAATACCTTCTTTTGGTTCGAGCAAAATGGGTTGAGAGGGTTAAATTAATTTTGAAGGGTTAAAATAATTTTGACAACATTTTTTTATTGAGAACTATTATCTAAAACATTTCAAATTAAAAAAATGCAAAATAAAAATTTCAAAAAATTCATTTTTAGGAGGTAGGAGGTTGTTTTTGCAAGGGTAGAAATAATCCAGAAGTAATTTTTTCGTCGAGCTACCCCAAATTAAAAAAAAAGATTCTACGTTACATAGAAGCTGAGATATTTTTTCCTGGTTGAGAGATTCCCCCACCACCACTCCCTGAAGGGCTACTGCCGCGTGCCCTTATTTTGACGGGCTCTGGATTCATCAGTTGTGGGCAAATTCAATTAAAATTAACAGGGCATAAAGTTCAAACCTTCATTTACAAAATGTTAAAATTTCAGGTCTTAATGTTTATAACAAATTGCTCTGTGATTTAACAAAAATTGCTAACTCCGGACTTGTTTTTTTTTCAATTTGTAGGTTTCTTACGAGTTTTCGAACAGTGTACATAACTTCTTTCAAAAATTAAAAACTGAGGAGTTATTTTATTTGTTTATTAGGGAAAAAAGTGCCTTCTATTTGGTAACAATTATATATAACTAAATTTAAAAAATATATTTTTTTAACTAGAGGATACTTGGTGTCCCTTCGAAGAAAATGAGCCCAAAAAGAATGTTTTAGTCATAACCCTGCCCCCGAAATAGTCATTTGAAAATGGGCCTTTTTTGCAAAAATGGCATAAATAAATGGAATTTTTCAAAAACTATTTGACCGATCGAACCCATTTTTTTCACATCTTTTAATGATATAAAAACTCACATTTTGGGAAAGTTTGGTAAGATTTTATTAATTATTTAAAAAGTTATTAACAATTAAAGAAAAAGTTTTTCCGTTTAATTTTACAAAAACTTTTTTGTTTATAAAGCAATTTTAACTTATAAAGTCTCATTTTAAAGATGAGTTTCTCTAGATCAAATCGTCTGTTGAACTTTTTTGCTAATATTAATAGTTTTTTTTACAATAACGCGAGAACGAAAAATGACGAATTTTTTACCTATTTGTTAATAAAAGACAATGACGCTATACTTTTGTCATTACCCGTTTGATGAGACGCCTTTTGTATTATCATTCCCAAGACTTTCCAATAATAAAATCACGCCCAGTAATTAATAAATTTCAAAATGTTTCTTTTCCTGGTCTAAATGTATTCGTTAAGCATCGGACTTTTAATGATTACATTGTATTTGTAATAATGAAGTCTTATTTTTTATAAATCGAATAGTCTTCAATAACTCAAAAGTTATTTGCTTTTCGGATAAATCGGATAAGATATTTTATCTGAAATACAATTAGAAATCAAATAAATTTATTGAATTTACATAATATTCTGTGGCGTCGAAATTCTTTATAATAGTCTTTCCCGATATCTCCGCCATTGTTTGCGCAAGAATTTTGATATTAGTATTTTATGGATCTTTAACACAATTCATAAGGTACATCAAATTTATTTCAAATACCCCTAACATTTCAGAAGTCAATTAATGCACTAAATGAATTTTTTGGGGACCTTTAACACTGTATTTTAAAACGTTTGCGATTTTGAAATAAAAACAATGTACCATTATTTTTTGTTGTTCTATCCTCTCCTGAAGTCTAGAAGATTAAAACTAGGAAATCCTGTATATAAAAATTCTGAGAATTTTAATAGTATATTACGTAATAAATGTTGTAAAAAGCATTTTACGCACGAATGGAAAAGTTACGCACGACGCCGCGTTTTCCTAGCAACCGCCTAGCAACGGTCAATACAAACAGTATTGCTAGGCGGTTGCTAGGAAAACTGTACGATTTTTTTACCAAGCTGGGCGATTTTTTTACCGTACGTAATAGGAATCTTACATTGATCGCAAACTGTGTGTTTTTAAGTATTTAAAGTAGTGGTCGTAGGTAAAGTATAGTACGTAATACGTGGTGTAATGCAATTACGCACTCATAGAATTCTTAGAATTCCATTCGTGCGTAATAGTATATTACGTAATAAGTGTTGTAAAAAGCATTTTACGCACGAATGGAAAAGTTACGCACGACGCCGCGTGGCGGCGAGTGCGTAATTCTATGAGTGCGTAATTGCATTACACCACGTATTACGTACTATACTTTACCTACGACCACTACTTTAAATACTTAAAAACAGACCGTCTGCGATCAATGCAAGATTCCTATTACGTCGTACGGTAAAAAAAACGCACAGCTTGGTAAAAAAATTGTATAGTTTTCCTAACAACCGCCTAGCGACGGTCAATACAAACAGTATTGTATTGGCTGTTGCTAGGCAATTGCTAGGAAAACTGTGCGATTTTTTTACCGTACGTAATAGGAATCTTACATTGATCGCAGACGGTGTGTTTTTAAGTATTTACAGTAGTGGTCGTAGGTAAAATGCTTTTTACAACATTTATTACGTAATATACTATTATGTATACCATTTCCATCTTAGAACATTCGCTTATGTTCTTTTGCTATATTTTTAAAACACGGCTGTATAGAATAAACTCTTTGATATACGGCTGGGAATCATTTATGATAAATAGCATTTTGATATTTCTTGAGACGGTAAAAATAGCAACTGTCTATAACATGACGATAAAATAACTGGAGTTGATTTAAAGAAGGAAATGCTGCCGTATGATTCGGATTTACGTCAGAGCCTATTTTCCCGATATTCAGAAGTAGTAAATTTTCCAGAGAAATTCTGAGAAACCAGTGTGCGGAAATCTGTAACGACGCGACGTTTGCGGCAGTGGTTTGCATCACCTTTAGCACCTAGGGGAAGGATTTCATTGTCAAGTAATTTTCTCGGTGAAATTATATAATGAGTTTATACTTTTTTGTCAGGATTTCAAATTGCGTCTTAAATTTATTTGTTTATTTGTCTGTTCAGTTGCTGTATAAAAAAAGATGAGTATAACAGATATTAAAAAATCTAGTTGTAGATGTTTTATAGTATGTAAAAGTATTTATATAGCATATCCGAAATTGCCGTGCAATGTTTTACTTGCATTTTACTACTAAAAGTAAAATAAAAAATTTGTATGAATATGGGCACAGAAATGCACTTCTCAAGTATGAGCCCATAAAAGTAGTTTTTTACCAGATATAATCGAAATAAAATATAATTGGAGCTATTAGATTACAGTTTTACAGTAAAAAGTTACTTTTATATTATTTCATAAAAGCAGGATGTACGAAAAGTTCATAGAAAACCAACAATATCCAAAAAAACAAACTAGAAAAATAGTTAGGTACCTACTTACAAAACCAAAATTAAGGAAAACAAGAGTACAAGAAGAAAATTTTAATCAACATAATTAAATAATGGTTAAATAATATCCGGACTTGTTGTCGGTTCATCAGCCTAGATTTTTTTATGTTTCTTCTCTTGAAAAAAGTCTGTAAGTGAGTCAAATCGAAGTTTCAGATTTTAACCTTTTAAATTATTATTTCATACTCTAAAGGTGATTCACTATTTATAATATTAATAGCATATACTCTGTGAGCATATATTATTTTTTACTTCCTATCAGTTTTTATATGATTTCCAAATAGAATGACTTCAATTTTTTTTAAAGCATATTACATAAATTCTATTTCACATATTCTCAGTACAATTTTTAAATCAGTTTTATTCCAAAACGATGGAACCTATTGAAATGATAGAAAGGAACTTTTCACAGAAAGTTTAAATATTCAAATGTTTTAGTTGACATATAAATTGGAACAATGTCTGAAACATCCCTCTAAAAATTTTAAATGATTTTTGAACTATTAAATTAGCAACATAACAGCTAAAACCCAAATTTAGTCGCATAAAGCTCTGGTAAAATATTGCTTGCTAATATCTGGACATCCTCTATGCCAGGTCAAGAAAGTTGTCCACTACAGGATAAGGTTGAATACTTTCAAATTGAGGCTACTTTAGTATTTAAATTTTATTAATTATATGATATAAAAAATAAATTATAAATTATTAATTATATTAAATGGTATTTGATATGTCCTCGTTTGCCGATCAAATAAAATAAATTTCAACTTCAAATTTTAAGAACTCAAAGATCGATGCGCTGTAATGGACGGCAACTAATTTAATGATGTGCAAATTGGTGATAGTATGGCATTTCACATATTGACAGTAAATTAATTTCACAATTCGATGCCGCAGAACTAGACGTAAACTCAATTACGGAATTGTTTGTAGTTATATCCTCGTGGATGATTACTATTTTGCCAAGAATTTCGATGTGCTCAATGCAGAACCGCTGCTTTATTATTTTAATCGTTTATTTTGATAACAATAGAGAAGCACAAGACAGATGGGCCAGCTATATTGATGTTAGTTTAAGAACATATCTACATCTCCTGCAATGATATTCTATAGTTACCTCATTATAAAAGTTGTTACTGTTAACGTAAATATGTTCTAACATGTACTGAAAGGTCCAATAGAAAATAATTGTATGGAATAAATTGTTGACGTTAGACATTTTACCTACCGTTATTGGTACTTATGCAGGATATTTCAGAATGACGTACCATGAATTCTAAGGGTAATGGAATATTAAAATTTTTTCTTTAAATTATATGTTGCAATTAATAATTATATATTAAGAGGCTCCATAAAGTGATTTTTAATTAAGTTTATATCTCAAGCGATGTATATTTTAGATCATAAATATTTTGAGGTTAAGATTTTAGCTTTTTTAGATTTTCAAACAAAAAGCGCGACAGTAAGAGGTAGGTCCACCAAATATCAATCAACCAAATTTTTTGAATTTATTGATGTAAAAATAGTAAATATAATAATATTAAAATATCTGTAAGAACTTAGTAATATTAGTAGAATTAGTACAAAGAGTAGGTGTACAAGACAAAAATTGAGTACATTAATTTTTAATAAATCGTAACAATAAACAATGAAAAATATATTTTATAGCAGATGTTCAAAATTATCTATGAAGCTCTAAATAAAACGTTGTAGTTTCGAATGATTGTGGACAATTTTTGAGTTTATTAAAAGCATTAATTAATCGTTCTTTCCTCTGTAACTTCGTGTTGCCCCGTGGGAATAACTGTAAAAGGTACCAATATTATTTTACAGCCTGAAAAAAGTATTTGAAGACTTTAACAAACAAAACAATTTAACAAAAATACAAAAATTATTTGTGTAGAATTAAAAAATATCTGCATAAGAAAATTTATAAATTAATCTGCCATATTATCACTCAAAATATATGCCTAGCAAATTTCAATACGATATGTTGATTACTTTTTAAGGTAAGTATTCGAAAATATTATTTTAAAAAAATAACTTTAGCACTTTGTGTCTGCAAATAAAAAACGATATACCCCCTAGCTCATAGGAAATAAAATCCTATTGCATGTTTACTATTCCTATAAAATTTATGGTACATTATTTTGAAACACCCTGTATAAAGTCTCCCGAAAGGGTCTCAAACTTAATTTTTTATATAGACTAGCATGCATATTATATTTTGTTTATGAATAGGGCAATACAGAATTTGGTAAGTTTGTTTCTCCATTTAAAATTACTTATTTGTTTATAAATAAGTTTGAAAGATAATTTGCCTAATTCAAGATTATATGATTATGAGTATTCTTGATTCAAGATTATTTTTTATGTACAAACATACACACATCACGAAACACCGGAAAGAAAAAATGGGAATTATTTGAAGCGATATTCAGCACTTAGGAAATCAACATTGCATCTATCCCAACTTTATCTTACTCTGATTTTATTCGTTTTCACTCTTCAGGGTTTTATTCGTTTTCACTCTTCAGTTGTCCAAAATTTGTATTCGTTACTCTCAAAATTTTAGAGAAGATGTGAGAATCTCTAATTGCTACATGCGCTTACTTGTGAATTAGTTCTTATTTCCTGGAAATCAGCGATCTGGCTCAGGTTTTGCGGTTTCATCTACATCTAGCCTGAGACCGCATTACATGCACGTCGCTTCAACTATTTAAAAGTGGAAGGCTGTTAGCTCAAAAGGCATTTAACCCGAACTTGTGGTAATAAAAGCAAAGTTGGAGTGTTCAACGGGTTGCCGAGAGAAGTTTAAGAATACCGAGATTGCTGTTCCGCTCCTGAAGATTTTAATTTGAAGTTAAATATGAGTTCCTACCTGTAGGTCGTTAAGTGGTACTTAATTTAAATCTCATTTTATTACGTCGAAGTATTTTATTACGTTACAGTAAAAATTCTCAACAGTAGCTTTTACAAAAAATATCTTCGAAGCATGAAGTTATGTGTTCCAGTTTATTTCATTTCACTTATCAGTTGTCGAAATTGAGGTAAACAAAATTTTTAATATAACAGTCATATTGATTTATAAATCAGTATTTGCTATTTTTAAATTTATTTCATGTTTTCATCGATGAAACACTCCAGAGATTATTGAAAAATCAGCTAGTTATTCTCTGCAGAACATTTCACGAGTGTGAATAAATCATAAAGTATTAGCACGTTAAAACGAAAAACGTTGTTGTGTGATTTATATGATTACTATGTAAACATGATTTATGGAAAAATCTGTTTCGCCCATTAAAATATCACGAAAGAAATACTAAACTTTGTGTATTGACACTTCCCCAATAGCGGAACGTATGAAGTAATTATTGCGGCCATAAATCAAAAACATCCATATGCAAAATCGCTCGGATAGTCTAATTTTACAGACTGAAGATTTATTAAATTGCTTTTTCCACAACACGAAAGAATCCAAATTCAAACGCTGTGATATTTATACCTCCGTTTGAAACTTGAAATGCAACATTTGAACGACGACGTGCATCATCGTAACTGATACACCAAAGTTAAAACTGGGTTATAAATTCAATTTATTCTATGCGAGACTCAACTAGAATCTAATACTAGTTTTGTTAAAAAAAAATGTTTAAGTAGATTACAAGGAATAATTAGAGCAATATCCATACGTATTCGGAATGATCCCCAATCTTTAAATTGAAGCGTTGAAGCAATTCTTGACGGTTCATACCAACATTCGGGTGGACATTGTCATATAAAAGCACATTACCCTTTTGGAACAATTCTTTATTTTTATTTTGAACAGCACGTTTTAGTCATCAAATAGCATGACAATTACCTGCATTTGTTCTTTCACATTACACTATTTGTTTTTAAGATTGAAATGCGATATCAACGATTCATTTCTTGTGATTATTCAATCAATAAATTGACCTACAGTATTACAACATTCATACGACTTTCCTTGCATCCATTATTTGCCTTTCGCGGCGCCCAGCTGACATATCTGATTTTATGATAAGCAAATGCTTTCAGTAACCATTAGACTCTATATCGTGATTATTAAAAAATATAGGAGTTTTTTTCTTCATCCTGCCTTCTCTCACTGAAGAACCTGAGGTTTGACCAGCAGGGTCTTTGCATGGCAATCCTGCCAGTAGAAGACTGGTACATGAAAAAATACTTGAAAGCGTAACTAAAATACGAGAAATTTGACTAGTGAAGTTAAAAGTGACCACTCAGTCAAAGGAAGAAGGGATTATAAGCCAGATATAGATTATACAGGGTGTCCGCTTTTTTGTAGCAGGACTTTCACAACTTATACTAAAAGTCCTTTAAAAAAAAAGTCCATGTAAACATATATGTATAGATGCGTCGTTTTCGATTTACAGAGTGTTCAAGTTTAAAATGGGAATTGATTTTTTATTCGTAAAACGAACACCCCTTTTTAGACTTTATAGATAGGAAAAAAATTAAATAAAAATAGCTAAATCTGAGAAAAATTTCAAACTTACCAAAAAGCAGTGGCGTACCATATTTTTTTCTATTTTTATCAAGCTGGTATCTTGTTGTGACGCCACTGGAGAAAATAGGACAAATTAAATTATGTGAGAAAATGAGTATTATTATTACAAACAAAGTTGCCAAGTTCCAACAAAGTCTAAAAAGGGGTTTTCGTTTTACGAATAAAAAATCAATTCTCATTTTAAACTTGAACACTGTAAATCGAAAACGACGCATCTATACATATAAGCAGTCAAGCTTCTAACACCCAGTGTAGATGTAAATTGAATCAAACTGTGGTCGATGAATAAGGGATTGCAACAGTTTATCTATATATACGAACAGTTAAGGAATTTTGAAGGTAATATTGGCAAAAAACTCGTCATGGTTGAGAATCATTAGATGTGTACCCCTCAATTTAAAAATATTGTTAGGAAAAGCAGAAAATAATTTTACTAATTAAACATAATATATTTAGCTGCAAAATATCCAACATGTTTATATTAAATGCAGATTCTCGGTTAGGACGGCATTCAAAGAAATTATACAGAGAAAATTTGAATACTACAATGAAACAATTGTTCTTATCAGATCGACTGTTCTCCAAATGGAATTCTTTACCCTCTTTTGTGATCAATGCACCACCTGGAACGCTTTTAAGAATCGTTAGGAAGCTTTTTACAGTCAATGACCTTGTATACTTAATATTTATATTATCATTAACGTGTTCATTTGCTTTTCCTTAATTTTTGCTTCGCTTGTATATTTACTGTTATAATATTACCTTTATACTTTTGTCCGTTATTTTTTCTGGCTATAAACATTTTGCCTCAGCCGGTTTCCAATTGTAATACGAGTAATAATAAATTAAACAAGTAAAGAAATATACTGAAAATAGTTTTGATAAGTTTCGTGATATTTTAGTAGATATATTAAACGAAATAGTTAAGGCTTAGCCGAGTGAAATCGACACATAATGTGAAACATTAGAGAGTTAGCCGGTTTCTGCAAATAATTGAAATAGGTATGTCAGGGAAATTTGACTTAACGTAGCAATTAATCGAGGCTGTTCGGCTGTAAAACAAATTTTTAAATGATGCTGGAAAAAAAACATTTTAACTAATAAAACTACTCACCCCACCTTCCCCCACTCAAATACCTTAGCCCTGGTGGCAGGGACATTACATTATGTTGAGTGTACCAAAACTAAGACAATCTCATGGGACTTATTCCACTAGTTGATTCAGGTCTTCGGTTCAATGAATCTTCTTTCTTTTTATTTGTTTTTTTATAAATTGCAGCACGGTGACCTGTAACAGGTTAAAGAGGCTCATGCTGCGTAGGAAGACAATCACTAGCTCTGGTGAGGTCTCTCTAGTATCCTGAAGTAATCAAAACGTGTTCTCTGTGTTTTGTCCCATTTTTAAAATGCAATTACAGATTAATTTTCGCCTTGACTTAACATAATTTACACCTGACTTAAATGTTTAACACAGCGGAAAAGTGCTCATTTTGTCCATGGCCTGGAATATCTCTTCTTCTCCATCCTAAAGTTGTTTTCCTTAACGTGCTAAATTTCCGATTTGTGTCAATTTGTAAACCCTTTTCAGATGTTTGGTATGCGCCAAACAGATAGATCCACCTGACCATTCTTCCATTGATCATTCTTTGATCCAATTGCCAGTGGATCTGATTCCGCCTCCATAAATTGACTTGATCTAAGCAGGCGCAGAGCATTAATGTACTTCAAGACCGCGTGAAAAGTGATTCAGTGAAACACATGCGCATGGAAAGACATTTGATTCCTCATATTTGAAGTTTCTTGCTCATCCCCTTCCGAGATTTTCTGATGCACGAGTCAAGATATAGAACACCTGGCACACCCCCCTAAGTCATCGTCTATCTTGAAGCAACATTGAACCAGATAAATCCTTCTTTCTCGCCTTCTTCTACCAACCGTTTAAAGACAACTGTGCGACCTACCTTCACATTTCTTTAAGTATACGACTCATGTTTTCTACCGAATACTTATCCATAACATGGTTTCCGTGAACTGCTGTGAACTGATATATTTTTGAGGCTATAGTCATATTAAATATTGCTTTTGGAAATTACGAAAAACTTGAACTTGAAAATATGAACATATTTTGTACTTAAAGAGTAGTACATATATTCTGAATGATCCATTTATAACTTTATAGGTTAAAACATAATTGCTACTTTTTTATTCTGTTTATAATACAACGACCTGCACAGTGGTATGGCACAAGATTAGATAAAATTGCTTGCAAATTGAAAACACGTAGCCTTTAAATTTAAAAAGTAACCAACCAGAAATTATAATACCTAATTTGTACGAGGATACGAGGACACCGCGAGGCATTCCATTAATCTGAGGCAATTAGAACTGAAAGGAATTAGTATCAAATAAATCTCGCACTAAAAGCTTCTCTTACCTATGCGTTTAGAACCGTTGAAACGGGATATCTCTAATCATGACACGAATACAAATCCGGCAAACGAGAACTGCGGCAGACTGAGCGAAGGAAGGTATTCGGTAAAATTAATGGTATAACTATGAGTTTACACGTACGTATAATTACAAGTTTATAACTTAGAAAATCATAATGATTGTACGTATTAGGATAATAATTGCGTAATTATTCACCCCTATTTGATGATCGGAAAGTAACAGTGAAATTTATTATTTGTCGATTAGAAATTTTGTTTCATCCCTGAATTATTTGATATAAGTTGGAAGTATTTAGAAAATAACATTTTTTTATTTATTAATTTACAGGTTTCTTTGACCAACACTATATCCTTCTTATGTTTTCCACTTTTATATCCAGGAAAAAAGTAGAATGTATAGGTAATGTATTTCTTTATACAGGGTGGCCAAATGAAAACGAAACGGAGCCATTTTCAGAAACTGCGTCAAGATTATAGAAAAATGCTCAGACCCGTCGATTTTAGATTAAAGGGAGACATTATTTGCTGGTATTTTTAACTCCGCCACTTTCACCCCCAAGCAAAGGTAAGCATCACCCCAAAATATTGAAATGGCATTGGGGGTTGAGTAATATTTCTTTTGAAAGCTCTTACAATTCTCTTTACAACAGACATTAAATTTTATAATTCCGCCAAATACTTATTAAGAATTTTGATTTTAAAGTTGAACCTTGTGTACAAACAATTAGTAACGGTAAAAATGTCATTCGAGTTAAGTAAGCCAATGATATAAATTTAGTATTTCTTGCGTTACATTGGTTACATTGGTTTTTGGCGACTTGTTATCACTTTCGTAAAAAAACACAATTGTAAAAAACAGAAATGAATGCTATACACACATAATGAACGTAAAATTAGTGGATTCCAAATTATTTTCTAGTATTATTTGGAAGCGTTGGTTGGTAGTTTAGTTTATTTAACTGTGTTTTCGCTTTACTTTATGAACAATAAATGTACGAATAGAACAGCTCAGCTATTTAATGAACAACATCAAGATCGACATGTCAGGAGGAAGTATGTTCTAGAGTTAGTAAAAAAATTTCAAGAGACAGGGAACGTAGCCAATAAAAAACGAGAAATTGAAAAACCTATAGTTAATGAAGCTAGTGAAGTTGCAGTTTTGGGACAAGTTCATCTTGATCCTACATTAAGTACGAGGCAGCTGGCATCTGTGTCTGGGATCAATCGAACTAGCATACAAACCATTTTGAAGAAGAATAAATTCCATCCATACAAAATACATTTAGTCCAGGAACTTCATGAGGATGATTATGACCGCCGTTTGCAATTTTGCGAAATAATGAGTGAGCGAGCAGGGAACGATCCACAGTTCCTTTTTAACATCTGTTTTTCTGATGAATGCAGTTTTTTCTTGAACGGGACGGTAAATCGTCACAATTGCCGCTATTGGTCCGATTCAAACCCAAGAGTTTTTCACGAGGTGCATACACAGCAACCGGAAAAATTAAATGTATGGGCTGGAATTTTCGGTGACCGGCTGGTGGGTCCTTTTTTTCTACCTGGTAATTTGACTGGCCAAATGTATTTGCAATTACTGGAAGACGCTATTGACCCTGCCTTGACTGATATTATTGAAAATGTTCCAGAGTATGATGAAGATCATTTGATTTTTCAACAGGACGGTGCTCCTCCGCATTATGCGTTAATTGTCCGTCAGTATTTGGACCAACGTTTTCTACGGAATTGGATTGGGAGAAGAGGCAGCATTGAGTGGCCTCCACGATCACCGGATTTATCGCCCCTTGATTTCTTTTTGTGGGGATACCTAAAAAGTAAAATCTATAAAACACAGCCAGCGTCGCTGGAAGATTTGCGTCAAAGAATCGTCGACGAATGCCGTCGAATCACTCCGGAAATGCTTCGGAATGTGCGCGAACGTTTCGAACAAAATCTTTATTCTTGTATGGAAGCGGGCGGTCATCAGTTTGAACATTTAATCAACTAAGTAGTAAGTAAGCAACTAAACATAATTTAAATTTTAAAATGTAAATTTTTTTCAAAGTATTGGGCGGAATTATAAAATTTAAAGTCTGTTGTAAAGAGAATTGTAAGAGCTTTCAAAAGAAATATTACTCAACCCCCAATGCCATTTAAATATTTTGGGGTGATGCTTACCCTTGCTTGGGGGTGAAAGTGGCGGAGTCAAAAATACCAGCAAAGAATGTCCCCCTTTAATCTAAAATCGACGGGTCTGGGCGTTTTTCTACAATCTTGACGCAGTTCTTGAAAATGGCTCTGTTTCGTTTTCATTTTTCCACCCTGTATTATTCTTATTTTTTTTTCTCTATAATAAAGACCCTTATTATTATAATAATTATTATTATTATTAAAGTAGGTAGATTTCTTAACATTTCAAATAAATAATTTTTAAAATCATCTTTTTTTTTTCATCAAAATTTTTCTACAGCGACGATTTCATTTGATAAAAGGTAATTACTCCGTTTTATCCTAACTTTTTCGTTAATATTTATCTTTTATCTCACGGACACCAAAGGAGGATGTCTAATTTGTTTATTTTAATTTAATTTGCATTCCATTTATAATTATAGTGTGGGAAATGTTAGTACGGTCGTAAATTACGTTGATCTTCCCATAAATTTTAACGGATTTAAACAAGGATTGTCATAATTTTTAAACTGAACAGGAGGGGAAGTTTCACTGCCCTGAATGAAAATAAAATAGTTCATTATTGAACAACTAAAATTGTTTTTTTATTAAATCATAAATTTATAAATTAATTAGTAGTAGTGCTTGGAACAATGGTAAAAAAAATATTACAATAATAGCAGCTCCGTTAAACTCCACTTTTATTATATTTGTGCAATTCTTTATTTTTATGGTATAACCTGTTCCAAGAAAAAGACCCAATCGTATTATTTCACGATCCGTTCCTTGTCACAATATCCAACGTCTTTTATGTAGAAAACTGAAAACGAATATGTATCCTCGACCATCGCAGGAGGCTGATGTTCTTAAAAGCGTAATAAAAAATATTGCTTTTATATTTAATACTGGCCACGCACATAAAAGAATACAGCCAATACATGACGTAGTAGGTTTTTATGTTGAAACTGAAATCGAAATTTCTATGTGATGTGACACACGGTTTGCTTCAATATTTTAATAGGTTAGTTCTACATTGCTTGTAGGTAAAAGAAAAAAAGGTGATGATTAGACAATTCTGCAACAATTTTTGTTTCTCTTATATTTTGTCTAGACAAAAATAAGTTTTTAACAAATGACATTGTGGGAAACAGTTACTCCAGGGTTTGTATGACCCGGCTGGCATTGAGTTACACCCCCTCATACCCAGTAAGTAACTAACATCAATCGTTAGGTGGGTCACCTGGTTTCAGAATTATAAGTTCTCTTCAGTACGCGCGCCATAGTGAATGATTTAGCTATTTGGATCTATATCTACAGACATGTTTTGAGTATTGGTGAGATATAACCTACAAAACATATGTCGTATGTCATACCTTTAAATGTCATCGCTGCTTTGTGACACATGTACATCTTCTATGAAACCTGTCTATGTTTGTAATTTACTAAATATTTGGGGTGTAATTCAATGCCAGCCGGAGCGTATAATTGTTTCCTACAATATCATTCATGTTTATCGAATTATATTGAAGGAAGGAGATTAGTTTGCCTAGTGCGATATACTAGAACCGATTTAAGATTGCCATTACGTCACGCGTGTGTCCTAATATCAAAGACAGTCATTGCGGACGCGTATTCATTATTAAACGCGCTAAAAAGGGGAAAAAATGATGGTATAAATGTCTTCATAGTCTCAATCTATCACAGACAACCGTTCCAATATTTTATGTGTATTAGAGTGAAAGAAAATGGAGGACGTTTGTTGGGTATTAATTTTAGACCATAGTTTGACTAGCGCATTTAAAAACGAAACTGCCACTCAGATTAAAAATCTGACAGTTGTTTTGATCGCGTCTGTATACTAACTGTTATATATATTTCCTGAGCGTTGAAATATCCATTTTTTGGCCATATTTTCATATCCAGTAACACCAGTATTAAAATTTGCCAGAAAGTCAGATTTGGGAATTGTCAAGATGGCATTTCAATTATATGAAAACAGTGACTAATTTGACTAGGATTTTTCGTCTTAGTTCATACGAATATTGCTTGTGACGCAATGGAAAAGATACAGCGGTTTTAGTATACCAGCCACCAGCCATGTGTTCATAGCACCTACAGATTGTCGGCAAGTGCCAAAAGATATAAGGTAGCAATGACATTTAAAGATATGACATATCACATATGCTTACGTGCGTACACTTTGTAGGTTAAATCTCAAAAATAAAGTTATTAAAAACGTACATTTAATTTAGTCTCATTCCATTAATTAGTATAAGCTACGTATATGCTCATCCTATGTGCAGGAGGACCAAATTCGACACTTTTAGAGGTTTCTCATATTTAACGGTAGAATAGAAAAAATGTAGTTAAGGTGTCGCTGTGTCGATATCTTGATTCGTTTGCGAGATAGCAGGCCCGCGAGATATTCAAAAAATTCAAATAACGATATCAATTCAAATCGATAAACAATATTATTAAGCGTACGCAGTAGAATGCCATAGATTGAGTCAGAAATAGTCGTTAGAAAGAGACAAACAGATTATTAAGAAAGGATAAAATTAAAAAAACTCATTACCGATTTAGGGAAACAGCAACAAATGTTCCATTCACAAAAATAAAGTGTGGACAGTGTTGTTAAAGCTATTTTTATAATTAGTTCCAAAATAGCGAAAAAATCGAAGTCATCTTCTGAGGGACAGTTTGTTAAAAAATGCCTAGTAGAAGTTGCAGAACTTTTGTGCGCAGAAAAGAAGAACGAGTTTGAGAAAGTGAGCTTATCGCGACGTACTGTTGTTCGACGTATATGATGGCTAGAAATATCAAAAAAATAAAATAATATCAATATCCTCTCACAAAAACATTGAATACGTCGCTATGCTGAAGAACTGGAACTACTGTCAGAGCAATTCACTGATCGATTTTCCGATTTTAAGAATATGGATAGCACTTTTAATATTTTTGCAAATGCTTGCAAGTGGAATGTGGAAGATGCTCCGCTTCACCTGCAAATGGAATTGATCGAGCTTCAAGAAGACTCATATTTGAAGTCTAAATTTGTTGATGTGGAACTAAGCGAATTTTACGAAGAAAATTATCCACAGCTGAGAGTTTTCGCATGAAAAAAATAATTTGCACATTCGGAAGCACGTATAAATGTGAGCAGCTTTTTTCAATCATGAAAATTAATAAAAATAAGCATCGCACTCGGCTTACAGATGTTAATTTAGAAAACAATTTGCGCCTGATATTGACCCCAACATTGATCATCTTGTTTCTCAGGTTCAAACTCAAATATCTCATTAATATTCATTTGATTTTTCTATCTTTTTTTAATAATTTACTTTTTGTATGTTTGATTATGCTATTATAATTAATAAATAAAAAAATGTTTGAATTTTTGTGGCTTTTTTATTCACTACTACCTACTTATTCGAGTCATAAATTTTCTCTATATTTAGTAGTTCCTGAGATACCAAATGCATGCTAAAAAATAGTGGTCGAATATCAGATAAAGTCAAATACTTTTTGTTTCCTTGAAAAATATCATATCATTAAAAACGTTTTCAGTAGGTAATATGAGGGAGTAACGGTAATTGGAAAAATTATTTTTGTGCTGCCGCTCTAGAAAATATCTTTCCGATGACTTCTTAGTTCGAAAAGTGCGTCATTGCTGATCTTATCGGAAAGGAGGGTTGAGCTCGGTAAAGTGACAACTGCTCAGTAAAGTAACATTACCGAGCTACTCACGTCAAAACTTTCATCAAAAGCAAAGTAGATATGTATCACAGGTGTCTGTCAGCAAGTTTTTAACGCTTATATTTTTAGTTTAGTCTCTAAGTCGTTTAAAGATGAACAGCGGTGAAAATTACGAAGAAAACATTCCATTTGATATTAAAAAATGGCCTGTTGCCGCCAGTGATGAATTATTATCAATGAAATTCAGGAAAGGGTACCAAAATTCATATGAATATTTCGAAAATTAGCCTTGCTATGAAGAAACTTTTGATAATTTTTAGAAATTGCATTCAAAATGTTGATAACTTAATACTTTTTATGTTATGCTAGTATTGGTTTAGACAGTGCATGTCGCCGTAACGACGTATTTTTATTACTTTTATTTTATTAAAAATAAAGTAAACACTGCAAATAAAGCTGTTAATAAAGAATAAACAAGACTTTTCCATGAAAGAAAAACTTTTTAAAGGGAACATGTGAAGTAGTTTATAAATCCATCAAACTACTTAAGTTGGAGAACCTCTAATCAAAACACTGCTGACCAATTTCTGAACACTCGACACAGTCAGTGAATGCATTAGTTCTCCAGTTAATCCCCTTATAGTCTCTGAGTTAAATCTTCCATCGATTGATATAATGCATTTAATTTGGCATGGTAGACTGTGGGAGTAGCAGTTCTGTTTGTTGTATCGATTCCTTAAAAAAATGGTGAAAGGAAAATAAACTAAATTTTGTCTCATACGATAAATATAGAATATATTTTATCCAACTACGTTATGTGAATATTTACTTTGATATATTAGTATTCATCCGAGATGCAGGGGTTTAAGGGACTTTTTAGATTTAGAGTTTTATGATTCAAACATGTGCTCAAAATTGACTAGGTAGCTTATCAGACATGATAGAAGTTGTCTAAAAACAAGAGAAGATACAGATTATGCTAGTGCAGAATGCATACTGCATACATAGCCCTTTAATGAATTTTCGATGGGGATATGTAAATCCTAAATAATTTTTTTCTTTGATATCTAAAATATCTAAAATTCTTACTGTATTAGATAAGATAAACTTATTATACGCCATTGAAAATATGTTTAAAAAGTGCTAATTAAACTGTGCCTATAATTCAAAGTAAACTTAAGATAAAAATGAAGAAAAAATAATTCGAATAAAACTTTTATATATATTCAACACAAAGTGTTTACACTACTGTGTTTTAAATCAGTTTAGTGAGAGAAAATATATGAATTATTATTATTGACCCATTTCCATTTCATTTTTTTTCCAATTTGTGCAAACAAATATTAAGTATTAAGTATTGTTCTTATATTTTGAAAAATCCATTTTCTTAAAATTGGCTGAAACAGTTCAATTTTGTTTTAATTTTAGCTTACCTACACATACCTATAACTTAGACATACCTACATTTAGCTATAACAATAAAAATTAAATCGATATTGTGAACAAAATTCAAGAATTTTATTGATATTATGTAATAAAAGTGTATTGCCTTTACAACGTTTATGTACTTTCAGAGGAGAAAGACAAGGAAAGCAGAAGAAGCTTTATATCAAGTTCCATTCAATTTTACCTGTGGTGTAGTTTTAGCCATATGAGCAAAATTTTTATTGAGAATGTTTCAGTTTTTCAATAACGACTACAGCAAATTATAGTCTTTGTTACATTCATCACCTTCAATTTTTTTTGTATAAATTTTTGCCTGTCAAAAATTTTCAAAGAATCTAGGTGTTTTATAAAGCGTCGCTTAAATTACTGTAGAAAATGTATACATGTTCATTAATTCAATCAATTAATTATTATCAAAGTGCCATTACATCGAAATGTTTTTTTGAAGACTCTTAACGTATTAAAGAAGGAGCATGTGCTAAAGTAACTTTGAATCCTTGAAGTATGGTCCTTTCGTTTCCAGATACCCTGTACATAAACAGAAACGAAAAAAATGGTATTTTCATTTTTTGTTGCAAAATGTAGATACTATTTTGTAAAAGAAAATCAATAGAACCTTAATTAAGCAGGTATTTTACAGAAGTGTAATTTTTCAACTCTTTACAGAATGCGATAGATCCCATCAACGCAACTAAAAACAGCTATAGTCTGACCCTGTCCCTCTTTTTGAACTATAGGTTCATATGTCAATTATAAAGCTAACATCGAATTTTTTATTAATGTTTCAGTTTTCAGTATATACAAATGCTAGTTTTGAGAATACGATTTTATCCCCGTTATTTAAAATAAGTACTTTGCATTATGTCCCAGTAACAATAACAGATGCCTAATTAAATCAAACTGTACCCTAGGCTTATCTCAAGGTTAAAAAATTCTGGAAATATTGGGTGTCGGGAAAAAGCAATTTTTCTCTAGACAAATTTAACTTATTTAACTTTTTTTAAATCAGGGATGCTACAAGATTGTTATCATGTTTGGCAATAGAAATCATATATTTTTATATAAACTATAACATTTAGAAATTATTTAAAAAAAATATTAACAAACCACTCCTGCTTTTAGGAGCTGATAAAGATTCAGAATATGTTCAAAATGACCAAGAGCATGTTGCTCTGCAATCAAAAGCATCAGACATGGATTCTGAAAATTTTCGTCAATGTCAATGTATTTTTTTCTGCACTAATTTTTTTAGTTTATTTTGTTCCTCTTCGTTGTTTTAAACAAAATATTATATTTGCCTTTTGTACCTAATTTGAGAATATACAAATTTATCCAAATTACGTTATTTTCATACTCACTGAAGTTTATTTCAGCAAAATATATCTGGAAAAATATTTTATGAGTATATTTTTAATAGGTTTTATTGTAGTTTCTATAATTTTACTATTATTTCTAATTTTTCTAATCTTTTATTTCTCAAAAAGAAACATATTTTTCAGCTGTTTTGGGATTGTTAAATTTCTAGTCCTATGTCTTCTGATCATTTTTTCTTTCACCCTGTATGATGTGAATTACTGTAAAAATCGAAATATTTTAGAGATCATTTCTTTATCTATCGTCCATTTTTTAATTTCACGGCCCTCATAAATAATAATAGCCTTATAAATCCAAATCGCAAAAGTTTGTTGATTTTTGCTTAAATTCACACCATTCGGTACACATGCTTTTGAAGTAACATTCTGCAGATATATCAATTTTCTCTTTTATTGCAGGGGTACACCGACGAGCCAATCTCGAAAATATTATCGAACGTAAGCCATAGTGATACAGTCTCCCTGGATAGGTGGTCGTTAGAGGTAGAGAAGAACACAAACGCCGAGGCTAACGAGGAAGGAAAGGAAAATTTACCACTCAACGTTGTAAATAACTATTACTCCTTAGGCGTAGATGCTCACATTGCTTTAGAATTTCATGAGGCACGAGGTAAGGGGCGAATTTATATTAGTTAGCTTTATCTCGTTGTAAAAATAAAAATATATGCTCTTCCGAGAAGGTCGTAAACTACAGGTGTATTTGTGAAACTCAAATATTTAAAAATTAAAGTAGTAAATGATAAAATAATCATATCAGAAAACGCTGAATAAAATGTATAACGCTTTGAAAGTCAGATATACAGTTTGTCTTTATTTTTTTACCACAACTCTGTCACTTTTTAAGACATTCTGATGTAACTTGGGATAAGTAAATTTTTGGATTTCCCAACCATGAATATCAGTAGTCCCAAAATTCACGCAAGATTAGAATTTTGCGCCATTTGTGTGGTAAAGAGAAAGCGTGATGGTTCAGGGTAATTAAAAAATAGTGCGTTAATGTGCTAAAATGTGATTGGAATAGTGATTTAACTTCATCAACTGGATTAATTAATGGTCTTAAACACTTTGGCCGTCCTTCAGCAAATAGTTCGACGCAGAACATAAAAGCGGTTCGTGAAAGTGTTGTTGAGAGTCCAGGACCATCCATTCGGTGCCGTGGTCAAGAATTATACATTTCGAAAAGCTCTCTACAACGTATTATCAAGAAAGATTTGCATCTTCATGCTTACAAAGTTCAGTTGACTCAAGAACTGAAGCCTACTGACCACGCACAGCGGAGAAAGTTCGTTGAATGTATTATGGAACAAGTGGATGCTGATTTTTCGAACAAAATCATCTTCATCTCGATGTCTTCTTAATCGACAAAATTGTCGCATTTGTCCACGAGTTATTGTTGAGAAACAAATGAGGTGGAGGCATCATCGAACCATTCTTCTTCAAAAATGCAACTGGTCTGGCCATAACAGTTAATGGTACTCACTATTGTAATCCAGTTTTATGTGCCTAAATTGCGAGATATGGATGTGGACGGCATGGGATGTAACATGACGGTACCACATACCATACAGCCCGAGAAACCATTCAATTACTGCATGAGTTATTTCCTGGTCGTGTAATTTCCCGTTTTGATGCTTAGAATTGGTTGGAAGTGGTTGGACGATTTTGTTTGGGGTTTTTCGAAGTCTAAGTTTTATGTCAACAAGCCCATGGCCACCCACGCCTTGAAGGAGGATATTGAGCGCTGTATCAACGAAATTCAGCATCATTGATGCAAAACTGTAGTATAACAACCCTAGGTTCGACAAAAAATAAGTAAACGTAGTTGTGACCAAAAATATGTGATCGCCATATAGGAATCCCTACGTTGTGTGTATCCATTTTTAATTGACCGGAAGGCGCTGGCTACTAACTTTGTATAGGGGATGTATGGTTTAATTATATAAAAACAAAAGCAGAGTAAATACACCTAACTTTTATTTACATACAACAATCTTCAAATCAAACATGTGACAAATAGAAAGAACAACAAAGACATTAACAACCATTTAAAATAAAATGAGAGTGCCAGGCTCGCCTAGAGCTCCTGCGGGGAAAGAGCATGGCAGAGAAACCCACGATCGTTGCTCTTACCACCCAAATATAAATACAAAACAACCGCTAATCAAAGGCATACATTTAGAACNAAAATCATCTTCATCTTGATGTCTTCTTAAACGACAAAATTGTCGCATTTGTCCACGAGTTATTGTTGAGAAACAAATGAGGTGGAGGCATCATCGAACCATTCTTCTTCAAAAATGCAACTGGTCAGGCTATAACAGTTAATTACACTATTGCAACATTGTAATCCAGTTTTTTGTGCCTAAATTGCGAAATATGGATGTGGACAGCATGGGATGTAACATGACGGTACCACATGCCATACAGCCCGAGAAACCATTCAATTACTGCCTGGTCGTGTAATTTCCCGTTTTGATGGTTAGAATTGGTTGGAAGTGGTTGGACGATTTTGTTTGGGGTTTTTCGAAGTTTAAGGTTTATATCAACAAGCCTATGGCCACCCACGCCTTGAAGGAGGATATTGAGCGCTGTATCAACGAAATTCAGCATCATTGATGCAAAACGTTCATGGAAAATTTTGTCTAAATAGTGCGTATGTGCCAGCAAAGCGATGGAAGTCATTTACCCGATATATTATAAATAAATAAAAAAATTACAATTTGAGTTAAAAACTTGCGTTTTCTATCAAAATTACTTCTTGCGTGAATTTTGAGTTAGCTTGGTAGAGATTTTGAAATAACATGTTTTATTTAGGTACTGTAAAAAAAGAGTTACACTGACTTAATACTTAATAAGTATTTACTTACAAATTTAAGTAAATCCTATATGTTATGCATATAATTTTTTATTGAAAATTAAGTAAATATTGTTTAAACGCTTGAAACATTATACATATAAAACTCAGTATTTCCTTAAAATGAATTCACCTCTTTACTTCTATTACATTGATTCGAATTTATTTTGTAAGCATTGTTCTATTAATTTCTAATTAAAAAAAAATCCGTTGATAAAAAAAACAAGATTTTTCTAAAGCCGAAACCAATTAGATTTCATTTTTCTTCCATGGCATGTTATTAATAGGCTTAAAATTCTTCCGGCACTAACAATTTCCAAAAAAAAAGTTGGTATAAAAAAATGGATCTGCATTATAAAAACGTATCAAATGTATAAATAGTAAAATTAAATTTAAAAAAAAAAATGGGACGCATACTTTTTCAATCGCATCTCCTGTATTAGCTCTTCATAAAACCATTCCCATTATGAATAATCAGCAATGAAGTCTAATATGGTTTGATTAAGATCTATTGTAAGGATATCCAGCAGAACGAAGCTCTCAATCGCTTCCGTATAAAAACAAAACATTTCTTTTTCAGAGGCTCATCCGGAAAAGTTTAATTCGAGGTTAAAGAACAAAATGTTTTACGGACAAATGGGAGGTAAAGATTTGCTCAAAAGGAAATGGAAGGATCTGGCCGATTTCGTAACGTTAGAGTGTGATGGCCAGAATATTACCAATAAATTGAAGGAGCTTAGAGTGCACGCTATCGTCTTTCTCAACATTCCAAGGTAAGGTAATTTACTGGGTTGCGTTAATTTGTGTCATTACTGTAATAATAATGGCTTCATTCAAAACGTTTTCTCTTATATTTCAGATATTTTGGTATTGATCTTATATGTATAATAGAAATATCGATTTGTATATCAATATTCGTAATTACCCTACTTTTCAAAACTTTACTTTTAAATAAATTATTCTTCTACCTCGTCCCTGATTTCATTGGCAGTTAGAAAGTTCCTTTTTTTATTTAATTTTCGACTATTCATCAAAATACTTGCAGTATTAACAATTACATAGTAACTGAAGAACAAATATAAAAATCTATGTAAGGATAAAGTTCAGGACTGCGTTAATCTACAGGAAAATCTTGACAGACTTAACCTTTGGTATGAATCTAACGGGCTGCCACTGAATATTGGCAAATGCAAAACCTTCACTTTTTCTCGCAAAAAGTTTAATTTTAATCATCAATACACGATAAATAACGTCCTTCTTGATAAACCCAATTTTATTAAGGATTTAGGGGTTTATTTTGATCAAGAGTTGAACTTCGCTTTTCACATAAATAGAATAATTTCTGAAGTTAACAAAAGTTAAGGTTTTGTAATTCGTATTTCTCGTGAATTCTCTAATGTTGACACCATAAAGTTGTTGTAAATCTGTTTCGTCAGATCAAGGCTGGAGTATTGTTCTATTATTTGGGCCCCTAATTATGCAAACCACATCAATCTTTTGGAGAAAACGCAACGAAGGTTTTTAAAATTTTTACATTATAAAGAAACTAAAACATATCCACCTATCGGTTATTCGCAGCACTTACTTCTAGTAAAGTACGGTTACAAATCTTTAACGATTCAGCGTAATATGCATAGTGTTATTTTCATTTTTAATTTGGTTTGTGCTAATATTGATTGCTCAGAATTACTTAATTTTAAACTTAATTTCAATGTCTCTAGAGCTACCTCTCGCTCTACTGAGACTTTTTATTTGAGAACGGCTAGAACTAATGTATTGCACGATTCTCCTTTATATGTAATGTGTCGTAATTTTGCTAATTTGCAAGACAACTTTGATATTTTGCTTACGACATTACCCAGTATTAAAAAATAAATATTTTTAGGATAACTTTGTTTTAATATGTTTTATTGTTTGTCATATATTGTTGTATTTTCTATGTATTTCCTAGTGTTTATTGTTTTTTCTACTGTATTTTCTAATTGCTTAAAAAAACCTGTTGAAAATCGCCAACAAAATCTACATGTTGGACAAGAAAGCGTTCAATATAGTATCTCATCGATGACATGCTTTGAGACTTTATAAAATAAATCCTGCTATCCAAAACTTTCTATCCACAATAATGAGAAAGTGGAAAACCAAATACAACTGAAAACAAACAGTTAGTATCTATAAACAAATTTTATTAATATTAGAAGAGAATTATTTCAAGATGTCTCCTAAAGTGCTCTTTGGTTCTGTATATGTCTAGTCCTCTGTCAAATACTCTTAATAATACTCAATATGGCATCTGCACGAACACAATTGTAGGTGTTTCACTGGTTAATGTCCTTGCCAGTATGCTACATGAAACAGTAGAGAGAATATACAGGGTGCACTTTTCTGACTGACCACAGAGGAATGGGAATTTTCCCGATACAATCCTGGAGTTTTGGAATGTATACAAATGTAAATTAATTTGATCGATTTGAAAGTTATAGACTAAATAAATTTTAGCGGAAGTTCATAAACCATCCTGTATATTTAGTTTTGGTCCAGAATTTTTTAAATATCATTTCATAATTATAGTCCAACCAAATTACACTTGGAGAAAAAAAATTCGTTACCTGGACTTTTATAAGTGTAAAAAGGCTTATAATAAACCTAAAAAAAATAAATGCGAGAGCAGGGGTGGCGGAGGGGGTTGAAAAGTTATGAAAAATTGTATCATTGGGATTTCTGGCGAAAGTTGACTTCAAACAAAAAAGTACCCAATACAATAGTTGTAGATCATGCAAAAATCTACAACTTTTGTAGGTCATTTTTTTAACAACCTCAAAATTTCCGAGAAAATGCGAAAAACAGGTTTTTTTCTGATTTTTCGTATTTTATATCTCCTTTCCGCAAAAATAATTTAATTTTGACGAAACTTGGTGAAAGTATGCCTTTCTCTGTCTTAAATAACCTCAATTTTTTTTAGATAAAAAAATCAAGAAGTTTCTGAGATATTCATTTTTTTCGACCTGAAACACCTTTCTTTAAGAAAAATTCTACTTAAAAAAATCATTGTACAGAGTTCTGCCGGCAATCATTTTTTTCGTTTTGACATATACTTTTTGCTGAAATAAAATAATTTGTAATCACAGTTCAAAAACATGCTCAAAAATGCAAAAATGTAAAAAATGACTTGCAGCAATGAATTTTTCAGTAATTGTTGATAATTTGTTTAAATAAAAAAAATCAAAAACTGATTACACCATTCAATTGTACGGTAAAAAATAAGACTAAAAAAATTTTTTTGAGACGATGAGACAAAAAACTGTCTCATTGTTTGACCCAAAACTTTATTTTTGTACAGTATTGCTATAAACATCTAAGTCGAATTACAAATGCACAAATGATAAATTATCTCTGGACGATTTGAGATTTCAGCAATACAAAGTATTAACAGCAGAGTCTACTGTTGACGCGAAATCCGAAAACCCGAAATATTGCAAAATCATTTTATTTCTTTTCTGGTTTTATTTGAAAATGAATTTTAAATAAATTACATATTTTCATTGCCACTTTTTTCGCTCTATCCAATGAATGGCATCAACATTTTTGCAATCCGACGTTTCGTCTTCGAAGGTCCATCATCAGATTAATTTTTTTAAATATATCGCTGCTATTTTTATGACAAAATCTAGTCATTTTTAATTCTGTATTAGATGATGTTACTATTGTAATAAAAAGGTTTTTAGCTATCATTAAATTTTTTTTCTGAGTACGGTTCTGAGAGAGAGAGAGAGATAGGAGAGAATAAAAGTCAATACAGCACAAAATATCCAACAATTTTTTTTAATCCATAATTTAAAAAGTTGTACCTTATAAAAAAAATAATACGAATTTATGAAATATTTTATTATTTCTAATTAGTATTGCTAATAGTAGTAAAAAATTTATACTGTTATAACTTCATCCAATAGATATTTGAAAGCGTTCAGAGCCGTACTCAGGAAGAAAATTAAATTATAGCTAAATCAAGCTAAAAACTTTTTAAGCGATTACAATGTAATATCCTCTAATTCAGAATTAAAAATGACTAGATTTTTTCATAAAAATAGTAGCGACGTATTTAAAGAAATTAACCCGATGATGGCCCCTCGAAGACGAAACGTCGGATTGCAAAAATGTTAACGCCATTGTATAGAGCGCAAAAAGTGGCATTGTAAATATGTAATTTATTTTAAAATTCGTTTTCAAATAAAGCCAGAAAAAATTAAACAATTTTGTAAAATTTCGGGTTTTTCCGGATATCTCCGGAACTACCCGGAATTTTAAAAATTTCTAAACAGCATACTGTTAGGTATAAAAAAACACAACTTTTTTCTATTATGAGCCACCCCGTATCTCTTACCGTTTCCTAGATCCTAATGCCTATCCCATCCTTATCTTGGATACACTGTATATCTATGAATTCATCAAACTTTAAAAAAAAATAAGTACACTAATTGATCCTACGGAAAAAAAAAATTATTTATTTTATTTATTCACTATTCGACTTATGTTTATAGCAATACTGTACAAAAATAGTTTTGAGTCAAACACTGAGACAGTTTTTTTTTGTATTTTTTCCGTACAATTGAATGGTGTAATCAGTTTTTGATTTTTTTTTAATTTAAACTAATTATCCACAATTACTGAAAAATTCATTGCTGCAAGTCATTTTTTACATTTTTGTATTTTTGAGCATGTTTTTGACCTGTGATTACAAATTTTTTTATTTCACCAAAAAGTATATGTCAAAACGAAAAAAATGATTACCGGCAGAACTCTGTACGATGATTTTTTTAAGTAGAATTTTTCTTTGAAAAAAAAGTGTTTCAGGCCGAAAAAAATGAATATCTCAGAAACTTCTTGATTTTTTTATCTAAAAAAATTTGAGGTTATTTAAGACAGAGAAAGGTATACTTTCACCAAGTTTCGTCAAAATTAAATTATTTTTGCGGAAATGAGAGATAAAAAACGAAAAATCAGAAAAAATCCTGTTTTTCGCATTTTTCTCGGAAAGTTTGAGGTTATGTTAAAAAATGACTTCTACAAAAGTTGTAGATTTTTGATCTACGACTTTTATATTGGATACTTTTTTGTCTGACGTCAACTTTCGCCAGAAATCCCAATGATACAATTTTTCATAAGTTTTCCACCCCCCAAATCAATCCTCCGCAGCCCCTGCTCACGCACTTATTTATTTTGTTTTCGTTTATTATAAGCCCCTTTATCATTTCCACTTATAAAAGTCCAGGTAACATTTTTTTTTGTTTTACCCTCTAAATGAATTATTTTGATCGGTCTATTACTTATGTCACATATTTCCAATAATTCTTTGTTATAAAATATAGAATGTCTTTTTCTAACCTGTTATAATTTTTACATTAAAATACATGTTGTTACTGGAAAGAAATTAAAATACTTTCATAACTTTTTCGCAACTTAATCGAATTTATTTTTATGCAAATACTTTTGTATTTGTACGAACAATGTTATTTCGTGAAAGCCGTAAATCAAAAATAACTTCCTATTACATCACTGCGACAAGCTGGCGCCTAATCGTATTAGAGAGCTTAACACATAGTACAATACTTTGCGGCAAGGAATATGTTGCTCCTTTTTTGTATTTCCGGAATATAACGAATTAATTTTACTACCCTGTGCGAGGATTTTTTCACCGAATGGAAACTAAAAAGTAAAACCCAACCATTGTAATTGAAAAGGAATTCAATTTTAAGGAAAAAGGTCGCGCTGTAATTTTTTCATTTAATTTAGTTGTGCAGCGACAAAAGTATTAGAAAGTACGATTTTTTTTATAAATAAATGGGTTGCCGAACCGTTCCAGCAAATAATTGGAAAACTCTTGGAGGAATGAAAAAACACTTAAATGAAGCTTATTGAAAATCGTAGGCATTCCTTTTTTTCAGTACAGCGTTATAAAATAGCCATGGCACAAAAATACAGTGTTTAATGAAGTATGAAATATTTCAAAAGGAATACACACAAACAGGGTGTCTATCTTATTGTATTAAACCGTTTGGCATAAAAAGAAGTAAATGAGTAAATAAATTCACATGAAACATCACACACAGTAAGTGTTTGATATTAGCACCTTCTTCACAACGCATAAGCGAGGTATCGAATAAAAGAGAATCACGCACTTAAGGCATACAAAAACGTGCTTCTATACCTGCGTTGCAGTTTCAGTTCGAAGATGTTGACTTCTCTGTCATGCACCAACATTTTGAAATGTCCTCAGAAATAAAAATTAAAGGATTTAAATCCGGACAACCAGATGGCTTTAATACCGGACATCCTATGCATCTGTCAGGAAGTGCATTATTCTTGTCGAGATGAGTTGAATCATCCAGAAAAATTTATTGAAAGAGAAATTTAAAAAAGATGCAGAGTCTGACGTTTTGGCAACAAAAAAGATTCTATTAAAAGTTATTCTCAGTTCAAACATAAATGAAGAAACGATGTTGAAAATTGAGACGACGCCCACGCACAGTATAGACTTTCAATAGACGAATTATGGAAATAAAAATTCTATTACAGATTTCGTCTAAGAATTTAATGGTAGGAAGGAAGTCTTAGCGATGTTGATAAATAATTTGCTAGTAGCTAGTTGCAAAAGTCTAGACGTAAAGACTCATGAAACGAAACAGCATTTCTTCAGTTAAAATACAACACTCGATCATTTCAATTGTACCCGTAGTAGACTAAGAGTAGAGGCAAAAGACTTTTAAATACGCATGGTGTATCAATTAGGAAACAACTAATTTTAATGTAAGCAATGCATACTATTGAAAAAAATACAGCCAATAAAGCATTCATTGCGTTAATCGATATTTTTCTGCATTGTCTACATTTTCTGTAGTAAATCTTTTCTTAAACAAATGTGTACATTTGTTACTTATACATATTCTGATACTACTGCTAATGCATTTACTAACTTACATTTTTCTTAACCGAATGTAACCTTAGTGCCAGGAAGAGATTCTGATATTCAGTGGTTTCAATTAAAGTCGACATAGGTATTGTATTTTTGAAACCGAGTGAGTTGCGCGAAACTAAATCTGTACAAAACATAGCTAGTACCATGCGAAACATCGCCATAATTTTAAAAATGTTGTCCGCCGTTCTTAGGGGTGAAAATTCGAAATATTTAGAATTATTCAAATTTCGTGGCTGAAAACGTACATAGGTATTGTATTTTTGAAACCGAGTGAGTTGCGCGAAACTAAATGTGTACAGGACATAGCTAGTACCATGCGAAACATCGCCATAATTTTAAAAATGTTGTCACCGCCGTTCTTGGGAGTGAAAATTCGAAATATTTAGAATTATTCAAATTTCGTGGCTGAAAACGTACATAGGTATTGTATTTTTGAAACCGAGTGAGTTGCGCGAAACTAAATCTGTACAGGACATAGCTAGTACCACCCGAAACATCGCCATAATTTTAAAAATGTTGTCACCGCCGTTCTTGGGAGTGAAAATTCGAAATATTTAGAATTATTCAAATTTCGTGGCTGAAAACGTACATAGGTATTGTATTTTTGAAACCGAGTGAGTTGCGCGAAACTAAATCTCTACAGGACATAGCTAGTTTCTAGAGTAACATACTGCATGCGGCAGTAATACATGATTTATAGTGTAGTGTCTTCCAACAGAATCAGCATGAAACGTACACCAATTATTGCATACAGTATACTGAATGCTATATCCGACTTGTATGTATACTGTTGCTTGTTGTATGGTGTTGTATGGCTTGTGGAATGATGTCACCCATTATTTAATAGTCAATAACGTAACTGTATTTGAGGTTAAGTTACATCACGACGAAATTTTTCTCCATAAAACTCGTTATGGAATCTGAAAGTAATACCCTTTTTCTTCAAATCCATTTTGAATCGTTCGAATATAAGAGATATTCTCTCCGAGAAATCATTTTTGTAAATTGATATTATACGACGAGTTGCATATGCGGCATCAAATTTATGGTAAGTTGCCCATGATGAATAGGCCTAATGGCACGTTGCATGTTTTCTAGAGTTTCTTCAATGGATTCGAGCCTGTACAGCGACGGTATGATATAATTTTCAGAACTGATCAATCTTATCACAACAAAGAGTTATATTTTTTCCTAACGCGATTCCTACAATTACAATCTGCCTAAAATTGAATGGAAATACAGTTTTTGTTCAAATATTGCTCAAGAAGCCTTAGATATAGGCATCAAACTTAGTACCTACCTAGCTGTTTGCAAAGAAAACCCCTATTTTTCGCCCGTTTCGTCGACCTCAAGAATTCAATTCAAAAGTGGTCTAAATTATAGCTTATAGTGATAGTTTAATGTAGGCGAAATTTCAAGTTAATTATACATTCAATTTCTAGGATATAACAAGTTATTTGATTCATCCACGCCAAGGCGAATCTGACATTCTCGGTGACCTCTTGAGCTATCTTAAAATTCACAACAAATACAAGCAGTAACATTTATAACGTAAAGTTGTCCGTTCTTTTCCAATCTTTCATTATATTCTACCAAAAATATAGTATAAGAGAGTTATAAGGTTTTTGTAAAACATAATTTGCATTTTTGCTAAATATAATTGATTTAACGATATTTTTATACTGAAAACATAGCAAATCTTGATTGATTTATATATCCACTTAAAAAATATGGCAAACACTTAAAAAAGTCACTAGATTTGACGAGCAATCAGTTTTTTGGCGAATTCGGGTGCTGCTAAGCCGACGGAAGATACTTCTCTTAAGAAAATAGTTGCGTATTATTTCACATGATCTGAGTGATGAAAATGTACACTCATTGCTTGAAAAAAGCGTAGTCCCTCACAACATGAGTTTTCTTAAGTTTGGTATCCGAATCCAGATATTTGCGACGTATACGAAAAGAAGCAAAATCGCATATTAAAATGTACTTGCTATTAAGATTTGCTTCAAAAATTAAAAAAAAAATTAAGAAATGCTAAAAAATATAAAATTTAAAAAAAAATGAAAAAAACAAAAGAAAAAATGAAAAAATAAAAATAATAATAAAAATAACAAAACACGAAAAAAACACGCACCTCTTCCTGAATTAGTACCCTGACGTCGTGAAGAGGCCTACATATTATTGAAATACATTTCAGTAATATAACCAAACCTAATCTTATATCCAAATTATCCTAGTTCAAAGTCCTTCGGATACAAGGTTTAGAGTAACTATCGAGAGTTTTTAGGTCTCCAGTATAAAAATACCGATTAATTGAATATTTTCAGCAAAAATCCTGATTTTTTTTTTTAAATCGGCAGTACCTCATTAAAACAAAGTGTTTGGTAAAATCTGATGGTAGATTCATAAAGAACGAAAGATTTTACACAGGAAATGGTACACTTTGCATATTTGAAACACTTGAACACAATGAACGAGTGTGCCGAGTATTCATCTTGGCGTGAACAAGCCAACTAACAGGTTCGACTTGTCATATCTCCAAAACAAAAACTATGCTCAACTCAAAATTTTGCCTACTTTAAAGTATCACCACAAGCTATTATTTAAACCACTTTCGAATCGAATTCGTGAGGTCGACGAAACGGGCGAAATTTTGAGTCGCTCTTTTATAATTTAAATTAGAAGGAGTTTAAGGCAAAAAAGTATTGAACGTAGCAGAGAATCTGCCTCGTAGGAACATTGTTATAGTTTTTGTACTTTTAATCGTGAACGGTGCTTTCTACGAAAAAGAACTCTGGGGACTCAAAAGTTTTAATTGGTGACAGTCTGTTTCAATTTGCAGTGGCAGTACAATTTTAAGCCTGCTTAAACAAATTGATTCCAATCAGCTACTATGTTTCCATGTAAATTATACTAATATTAGAATTTTTCCAGTTCAGAATACTCGCATTCCCTTAAGATACAATATTTTGATAATATAACAAAAGAAAATTATATCTTTTGATTTACAAATACAGCTTTGTAAAAATTCATTTTTACTTACATCCAATATTCGCACGTTTTTGACGTCTAGGTACCGTACTAACTTCTTATTAAAAACGTCTATAAATCTGATTTCACCTTATTCAGCAAAATTTGTCTAATATTCTGAATTATCCGGAAAATGAACCGCTCCACTTTTACTTTTATGGAAATGCGAAAGTCAATAGTCTTGATGAACTCCTTGCGAAATTTCGATCAATATTTGATGGCCCATTCCCGAGATTCCTGACTTAATGTGGCGGCGTGCGATACATAATTTATTGCGTCTTGTCGGCAGGAAATACATTAGTCGAACAGTTCGCTTCATAGGACACTGAACATTCGTGTGCTGTACGCAATTATGAAAATTTATCATTTTGTATGAGATGGTCTCTGCCATAAGTGCCAACCTCTATTTTCTGCGTTAGTATACGAAGGAAGTCTAACAACAAAAGTTATATTTAGATTTTCTAAAACCCCCTAAAATCCAAAGTTGTATATACAATTATTAAGCATAGATTTACAGAGATAGAGACCTAATATAGGTTAATTGGATAAAATATTTTTTTATAATTGCAGTGATATAAGGTTTATCTTCATTGTAAGGGAGGTGTAGGTGAATAAAGAATGTGGTAAAAACGTAATTTATTAGACAAAAGCTTTAATTTTCTGGCACTAAGTAAAAATTTCTTTCAAAGCACAATCTTTTGGCCATATCTACCTTACCATTATAGATAGAACTATTGTATCACTGTAATGGTAAGGAAATTTTCTATTCAAATGTAAAATTATACAAGGTATTCCATTAAGAAAAACATATATAAGTCCTATATGTATTCTGTATACCGATGTTAAATATATTATTATTATTCATGGATCTATAACCAGCATTAGTAAAAAATTTAACAATTTTTATATTTAATAATTAAAAAGTTGGTTTATTTTTTTTGCAAATTTCATATATCATCGTCAAATTTCATTCTAAACAACTTTTCTAAATAAAATTTTGTGATATCTTTTTATATAAGTTGACTTCTAGAACATTTTAATCCCCACAGACCTCGAAAGATCACTACTTGGCATTTTTTTAAGTTTCTAAATATACAGAGAGAATTGCCTAGGTATATCAAAACAATAATAAATAATATCAAATAATGTTTCCTACATGACGATGACTTGTGCTTTTTTAAAATCAGTCTGTATGTTCTATTTTTTGCTGGTATAAATAAATGTCTCCTGTAGCTTTTATTTCATTTTTTGTTATATTTTTTTTTTCTTTTAGGTTAACTCACATGTTAATATTACAATTTAGAAAGATGTATCTACAGCGTGTCCCACTAGTGTGGGAAAGTCTAATATCTATGTTAAAATGAGGAATATATGGATTTTTCTTTTTACTGTGTTGCCACATTTCTCGGAATGTACAAATTAAAAATATATTCAACTATACAGGGTGTTCCACTTTTCCTGGACAGACACCAACTTTGGTTTTTTAAATGGAAACACACATTTTTTATATTTTTTTCGGATTCTACATCAAAAATAAAGGGTACTTTGTGTAGAATAGTTCTATTCAAATATTCACAGTTTTTGAGATATCTCGCTTGAAAGGTTTTTCTAGTCGATATTGGTTGCTTACATTTTCTGATACTGACAGGTTATACTAATAGCTACTAAGCCCATTTTTTTATCAGATGTTTAGTAAGGATGACTCTTCCGAATCATGCTCCAAAAACTGGCCTGCGTTATACAGGGTGACCAAAATATCATGTCAAAATTGCCAATTGAAAAATTGAAAAATCTCGAATTTTTTAAATGCAACGCCCTGTATATTTTCATACCATGAGATGCAGAATTAAATTCTCTACAACTTTGCTATACCTGCTCCTATACCAAAATTCATTAGTTTTTCATGAAATCTCATTTCTATGAAAAAATGCGAAGTTTACAAATAGCTTATATGTAAAATAACGTAGTAGGCTCCTGTCAAAGGATAATCTGGAAAATTTTCGATTCACATAAGGTTTAATAGAAAAGCGACAGTAATAATTGTGAAATGAATTACTCTAAAGAAGAATTAGTAAATAAATAATAGAATAATTAGTAAAACTCATGGTAACTGTTTATTGGCAAGTCGTATTTACCAAACTAATAATCCAGATTTACAAAGATATCCTCGTACAAAGTGTTTTGTAAAACTGAAGGAGAGGTTTGAAAGAACAACAAATACAAATTATGAGAAGACAACAAGAACACACGCATGCAGTCTCCAAAACAGTAAATTAACATCGTGCATTTCTAACAAAAGTAATAAAGACCTAGTTAAATTAGTAATTAACAGGTAACCGCTCAAAATGTCTGCCATTTTTCTATAGACATTGAGCAATTCTACGACGAAAATTGCTTGACACATTTCGCAGCATTTCCGGAGTTAGGGTCAAAAAAGCATTTCTTATCTTTGCCCGTAAATCTTCTACATCTGTCGGAGGAGTTTCATACACCCTGTCTTTTATATAGCCCCATAAAAAAAATCAAGACAAGACAGGTCTGGGGATCGGAGAGGCCATGGAATTGGCTACCTATCCACTTATCTGGATACAAATCATTTAAGTATTCTCCAACCTGAAACAGTTTTTCTATGAATTTACATAACTTACATAATGTGAAAACTTACCGCCAGTGTGGAATGTGCAGGGGCACCATCATGTTAGAACCACTGACTGTTTAAGTCATCCGGAGGAATATGTCCCTGCAATTGGAACAAGTCGTTTTGTAAAAATTGCAAATACCCATTACCAGTTAAGTTTCCTTCAGGAAAATGTGGTCCAATGACATATTCTCCGCATATTCCCGCCCAAACGTTGACTTTAAAGCGGTGTTGATGATCGTCTTGTCTTATTAATCTGGGATTATGATCGGCGTAATGGTGATAATTATGTCGACTCTCTCAACCAGTATTGGCACAGGATGACTCGTCAGTAAATAACACCTTTGAAAAAAAATTTCTTCTTGTTGTAGCTTTATAGTTGCCCACTCACAAAACTGTACTCGCTTCTGAAAATCTTGCTGTGTTAAAAATTGGTGATGCTCAGAATGATAGGGATGGAAGTTGTTTTTCTTTAACGTTCTATTGACCACACTTTTGGAAATACTAATTTCATCACTAATTTCTCTGACACTTGTAGATGGATTTTGGACTGCACATTCCAAAATGTCAATTTGACTATCCTGATTACCACATGTGTGTGTTCTTGTTGTCTTCTCATAATTTGCATTTGCCGTTCTTTCAACGTTTTCTTTCGTTTTACAAAACACTTTGTACGAGGATATCTTTGTAAATCTGGATTATTAGCTTGGTAAATACGACTTGCCAATAAACAGTTACCATGGGCTTCTCTTCTTCTATTAAACCTTTCTTTCTATTAAAACTTATGTGAATCGAAAATTATCCAGATTATCCTTTGACAGGAGCCTACTACTGCGTTATTTTACATATAAGCTATTTGTAAACTTTGCATTTTTTCATAGAAATGAAATTTCATGAGAAACTAATTAATTTTGGTATAGGAGCAGGTATAGCAAAGTTGTAGAGGATTTAATTCTGCATATCATGGTATGAAAATATATAGGGCGTTGCATTTAAAAAAATCGAGATTTTTCAATTTTTCAATTGGCAATTTTGACATGATATTTTGGTCACCCTGTATAACGCAGGCCAGTTTTTAGAGCATGATTCGGAAGAGTCATCCTTACTAAACATCTGATAAAAAAATGGTATTAGTATAACCTGTCAGTATCAGAAAATGTAAGCAACCAATATCGACTAGAAAAACCTTTCAAGCGAGATATCTCAAAAACTGTGAATATTTGAATAGAACTATTCTACACAAAGTACCCTTTATTTTTGATGTAGAATCCGAAAAAAATATAAAAAATGTGTTTCCTTTTAAAAAACCAAAGTAAAAGTGGAACACCCTGTATAGTTGAATATATTTTTAATTTGTACATTCCGAAAAACACAACACAATAAAAAGAAAAATCCATATATTCCTCATTTTAACATAGATATTGGACTTTCCCGCAGTAGTGGGACACGCTGTATATTAATTAAATTGTTCAATTTATACATCTGAATATCGTATGCACATGTTTACCTTATAATAGGATATCTTTTGGTAAATGGAGTAAAAAATAACTTCAAAAGGCTCAAATGTTGGAAATGGAGTGCCTAATTTTATCACATTAAAACGAGAACATTAAATAAGCCAAAATAACACACAACATATTAAAATTTATGGACTGCATTAAATAATCCTCGTTCCATTAAATTAGGATAAATTTGTCATAATTTTGAGATATTTGCATAATTGTCCTCAAATGACAAAAAAATAATAAAAATGTTTTTTTGTAAATAAATTAATCGTCAAGCACCTGCATTAAACAAATGAGGTTCGTTAATACTGAAATTATACATAAATTTATTTTAAAACAGTTTTGAAACATAAACGATAATTTATATTTTCTAACTCTTCTAAAAAATAATAGTAGGACATACCATTAAGCTATATAAAGTGCGTTCCAAAGTAAACAGGAATTTGAACAACAAAAAGTATTTTGGCAAAACTGATTTATTTTATTCAAAAGCATGTCGTTTCATTGGCCGGAATGTCCTTCAGGATGTAGGTACAAGTATTTTGGATGGTTTCTACGTCCACAAAAAACTTTTTTTTCATCGGCAAATGCATTTTTCCGAAAATGTAAAAGTCGCACGGTGCCAAATCATGCGAATACGGGGATTGATAAACCATTATTTTGCGAAAAATTGATCACAAGTGTCGATCGATGAGATGGCGCATTATCGTGCAACAAACACCAACTTACTTCTGCACGATGTTCTGGCCGAATGCGACGAGTACGATGCACCAAACGCTTCAAAACGCCAAGATAGAATTGTGCATTAACCTGGTTTGGAACGGTGGAACGAACTTTTTGTGTGCAGTGCCCTTGGAATCGTGAAACTAAATCAACATTATCCTCACTTTTGACATCTCCAAACGAGATTTTTTGGGTGTTGGCTCGCCTGGCGCCTTCCACTCGACACTTTGGCGCTTGGTTTCTGAAGCATGTTAAAAACACCACGTTTAATCACCAACCACAAAGTTGTAAAGGACGTTTTTGACCTTTTTGGCCTCCTTGGTGATATCCTCGAATGTGGAATTCTGAGTCATTTTTGGTCATCAGCTTGTGCGGAACAAACCGTGTACACACTTTTTGATAGCCCAAATGTTCGGCCAAATTCCGATAAATTGATGTTTTTGAGATGTTCAATTCCACTTCCATGAATTCCAATGAGGATTTTGGCTGATCTTTTATGAGTTCATGCAGAGTTTTGTTGGAATATGCGGGAGGTTTCAGTTGGCCAAGGTGTTGCTCATCATTTATGTCCTCACAATCGTTTTTTTTTTTAAAACAGCGTAGGTATACCAGTCATGCCACACGATAAACAATCATCGCCATAAACTTGATTCATCAATTGAAACGTTCGGTGAAAGTTTTTTAAAACAAAACTTAATATTAGCTCTTTGTTCGATGCTCATTTTTGTACCGATGACAAACATACTGCCACTTCAGACGCAATAACTCCGCTTCTATTCGTCCCAACATCATGCAATTTTGAGAGTACATCAGTGAAGGATCTACCTTTCCGGGACATGTAATTGTCAATAGATGGCCTCACTAGAAATGCCCATTTTTGAAAAACTGTTTATTTTAGAACGCACCTTGTCCTAACAAGTCCTTAGACTTAATTGTCAATGCTACTCTACTGAGTACAGAACCATTGCTTTGTACTTACTGGCAGAGACGGCCTACTAGTCTATAGTTTTCTTAATGGTAGTCCCAATTTGTAGTAGTTAATCTTCATATTTTACAAAATTATTCAGTAATTATAAGTATAAAAAATAGAAACCAATAAAATGTGGCAGAAGATCGTCGGAATCAGGACAAATAAATCAGATGGCAACTAAGCCAACTTTTCGTTTGTTTAAAGTAAAACTTCTTCAGGGCACATTGTAACATTTAAGTTGTAAATTTCGTGTGCTAATATTGTAAACTAGGTTGCAGCTATATTATTATTGAACTGTTTTAAATGATTTTTTTATATTTTTGGAGAACATGTTTAGAATAAATTTTTATCGCATGCATATACATTCTGTCTTTTTATTTCATTTAGAAAACAAAGTATCTGATTCGCTTTTTACATTAATTGTTGCAATTATGTTAATTATGTTTAATATATAAAAATGTTTTAATGATCTTTACTTTTTATGCCGTTAATTGTACCCGAGATTATAATTATTTTAGTACATACACAAAATTCCCAACTTATATTATTTCTAAGCCTTTAATTTCGAACATTTTAATTAAGTATATCCTTCACTACACATAAATACGACAGAATCTATTTTTAATTTTAATTTACATTTTAGGCAACGCATTAAAATTCTCCGTATTCATACTAAACGTAATTGTTTTGTTATTTATACAGTAATTGTTTAAAACACGCTACGGTGACCGTTTCGAAACAATATAACGTAAAATTTAATTTTGCCGTAGCATACAATGCCCACTATTTTGTTTTTCAAAGCTTTTCAAGCAAAGTACGTTTGTTTATTAAAATGAAATTTTCTAGTCTGCACTAATTAAATACGTACATTATTATGCACTTCCGAAACCCCACGTAAAAAGTACACTGATGGATAATTATGATAAAAAATATCAAGACTCTCTTCAGACAAATATGAGGCAGAAGGTAGTCAAAAACAAATTGTGAATTTGGACATTTTTTTAATTTTAATTAAAATTAATTTATTTAGGTATTTATGCGAATACTGTGGAATGTATTTTAAAAAAGTACCTGTATAATAATAATACTTAAAACGTTTATACGATATCTTGTGTAAAAAAATGAGACTTAAGGTTTTGTCACCCCATACTTACCCCCAGAATCATAAAATTTCTATTCCGAATCGAAAACGCTACATGCACTCTAACTGTACATCCTTATCAACATATCAACAAAACTCTATCAAATCATTGTTACAAATTTTCCATTTCTCTGTCTTTTTTTTTGTTTTTACTCGTACTCATGCGAAGTTTACTTATAACTCACTCAAACATCAACTTATAAAAGCATACAAAATGTAGATATTCACCATTTTCCTCCTTATTGCCGACCCCTTAATCCTAGAATGCACAGACTGCTTCTATTCAAAGCAGAAAGGTCCAGCCTACACAACCACAGCAAAATTACTCCGATCGGACCACCCCTGCGCCCAGCGGTCGCTCGCGGAATATTTGCTAGACTTTGAAAGTTATACACATACGTATTTTCGTAACATCTAGCGTTACACTACCGATTCTTTAAACATTTCCAGTTTTAAAGTCACATGTGTTGTATTGTTTCTGCTTACTGTTAAATAGTAATATTTTAAATCTAAGATTAGCTTTAGGTAGGCAAGGAACGGAATGATTTCTAGTCATCCTTGTCTAAAGGAAACTAAATGGCGCCCTATACGGCACATCTTATACAAAAAGCCATCCTATATGGGTAGTACAGGTGTCCGAACATCTTACTGCTTGAGGGATAAAAGGATGTAATAATGATAGGATTAGCCTCGGGATCAGAATTTCCTAAAATGAGGTTCAAGAACGATGTACTTTAAGATATTGGAAAAATATAGTTTCGAAACCCGCTAACACAAACTTAAGAAACGCAAATATCGATAATTATTTAGAACAGCGATGTCAGTGAATTCTATCGACAAAAAAACTATTATAAACATTCTACATAAAGTTCTTATGGAAAAAAATTAGGATCGTCTTAGGAAATATGTATAGTAAAAAATATTAGTACTTAATAGACAAGGCGAAAACCTCGCATTCGTGGGAGAAATTTTCCGACTCGATTTTTTTGCATATTCAAATTCGTGAGATATTGAATGTTGATGATGACATGAATCAAGATGATGCCGGCCGGAAATCTGGTGCCCATTTGTTTAAACAAATTTTTTTTAAACAAATTGTAAAAATTTTCACACCGGAAATTTTTTTTGCCCCTTTTTATGAACAAAAAAGTTCCTATGCACGATGCCTCTAAAATTGATACTTTTAAAGTTATAAACCATTTAAGTTGCTAAAAATGCGAAAATGACGATTTTCAACGGCCGATTTCCGCGTTAAAAATTGTTATTTTTGATGTTGCCAGGTACCTAAATTAAAGTTTAAACATCCTCCTACAAGATGCTGAAGAGTTTTTGGGACTCGCATTATTCTAAAGCCTTGTTTTTTAATTGTTAATAAAGCGCTATGAGCCGCGCGCGCGCCTCTCTCATACGCGGATTCGCTATTTCGTCTAGCGGCTTCAGCTTATGTTCTTTGAATTTAGCATTCTAAGTACTATTACTACTCATAAAATAATGTAAAAATTGATTATTTAATTTTCATAATTCATAATAATTTTATTTAATTAATTCAAAATTGTACAAATAGAGTGCAGAAAAAAAATAAAACGGCAATAGTATCAAATATATTTGATTTTTATTAAAGAACATTTATTTAATACTGCATATTATTATTATCACACATTTATTCAATAATAAGAATTCTCACACTGTTCTATTTTACAATCATAAGAACAAGCTTTAATCTTACAGTTTTTTGCACATTTAATTCACCTGTTTCATTGTGATAACCAAAAACTGTGAAATCCAAACATTGATATTGTGGAAAAATTGGACTTTTCCATATGTACGTTTGTAGCTCTTAAGACGTGTAATTTCAATGCATCGGAAGTGCATGGTATTTTACTTAAATTAATACCCATTCCGCTACAATGACAGAAAATTAATTTTCTAGCTTCATCGGCTGTGTTGCCTTGCTTACTTAATATTTTTAGGCATAATCTTTGCAATGCATCAAACTCTTTGTTGCTTAATTCAGATATAAAAATAATCTGAAGCCGCTAGACGAAATAGCGAATCCGCGTTTGAGAGAGGCGCGCGCGCGGCTAATAGCGCTTAATTAACAATAAAAAAACAAGGCTTTAGAATAATGCGAGTCCCAAAAACTCTTCAGCATCTTGTAGGAGGATGTTTAAACTTTAGTTTAGGTACCTGGCAACATAAAAATTAACAATTTTTAACGCGGAAATCGGCGGTTGAAAATCGTCATTTTCGCATTTTTAGTAACTTAAATTGTTTATAACTTTAAAAGTATCCATTTTAGAGGCAAAGTGCATAGGAACTTTTTTGTTCATAATATGCCGAAAAACCTAAAATCCGGAGTGAAAAAACCAATTTTTATAATTTGTTTAAAAAAAGTTTGTTTAAATAAATGGGCATCAGATTTCCGGCCGGCATCATCTTGATTCATGTTAAGGAACATCTCAGGAATCTGAATATGCAAAAAAATCGAGTCGGAAAATTTCTCCCACGGATGCGAGGTTTTCTCTTTGTCTCTAAGAAATATCGCGAGGGTTATGTTTGGTTTCAAATTAATTCACTAGTGGAGTGTATGAAAATTCATTCCGGGTGCTCAGATTACTACCTTTATTCTTGTTATTCTTATGGTTTTTGAGAGAGAATGCTATGTCTAGATCATACGAGTCAATTTTAATAAACCCCCTAAAAATCAGCTATGAAAAACGACAGCATATAAAGCGTGAGTCGGAAGAACTAAACTCCAGGAATGGATTCTCAACGTCAAAATAGTAAGAAAAAATTAAAATGCGATTTTCATTTATTTTCAAGTTATATCATGTCATTTTATGTTGTAATAGTTTAACATTTAATTATACGTTTGTACGATCAAAGTTTTACCAAATGACAAGAACTTATTCAAATTTAGAATATGCAAATATGGTGTTTGTTTATAGTTTTTGTAATGAGAATGCTAATGCTGCTGTTGAAGACTATCGTCAATGGTTTCCACATCCTGATAAAAATTTTCAACAAACTGTGCGGAACCAGAAAGCTTCTCAGTGCTAGTATCTGAACAAGCTCATCAACAAGGTTTAGAAGAAGTAGAAAATACTCTGTGTCTAGTATTAGATAATGCAACTATCAGCTCACGAAGAATTTTTGGACATTCCACAAAAAAGAGTAATAAAAACCCTTCAAGAGCAAAGCTTATATCCGTACCATGTTCAAAAAGTAGAACACCAACAACTGGAAGATTATGCTAAGCGTGTCGAGTTTTGTCGATGATCAACAATAATCATCTTTTGTATCCCGCATACTTTTTACGGAATTACAAGTACTACTAGATGATGTTCCTATAAACATGAGAATGCGCACGATGGAGCTCCTGCACATTTCGCTCGTCCAGACAAGCTACATTTGACCGAGAGCTTTCCAGATCGTTGAATTAGCCGCGGTGGTCCTATTAATTGGTCTCCAAACTCTCCAGACCTCACAGCACTAGATTACTATTTATAAGTCTGGTTCAAAAATAAAGTGTAAAAAATAAGAGTCGAAGGCGCTAATTCGACGTATCTTCAATATTGGCACTTATTAAAGACAGACATTCAGCAGTCACGAAAGGACAGACGCCCTTAGTAGACGAAGCAGAAAGTGTTTAAAGATCAATAGTGGTGTTTTTGAACAATTAGTCAATAAATACTATGATTAATAGAATATCAGTACTTTTTTTATTGAAATGTACGTCATAGGTTCAAAACAAATCAAAATCGCATAACATTTGAGTTTTTTCTTATTATTTTGACGTGTAAAATCCATTCCTGGAGTTTGGTGTGACTCTTCTGTCGACTCGCCCTGTAGAAACGATACTTTGATCTTTTTGAGTCACTTTATTATTACTAATATTTCGTGATCTTTTTCTATGCTTCTTACCTAAGTGGTATGTTCGCTCTTTGTTAGTGGCAACATGCATGTTATGTTATTATTAATAGAAAGTAAGTAGAATTAAAACCAAGGTAACTTTGGGTGGAGTCCTGCAATAGTCCTATTGCCATATTGTCTACATTGCAAAGGTCTTTGAGATGTGTCTGTATAAACATATTATTATTATTATTATTATTATTATTATTATTATTATTATTATTATTATTATGTTTTTTCAGCAAATTTGAAAAAAGTAATAAGACCTTCAAGTATTATATATTTTGCATAAAAATAAAACCTGTTTAAAATATCAATATGAACGATGAAAATGAAAACAATGTAATATTCCTCGAACCATATGATAAACTACCTATAATTATTCCTATTTGCCAGTTGATTTCAAACGCCTGTTAATGTCTAAACATTTGCGCGTTACTTTTCAGCTATTCGATTTTATTGATTGTAAAGAGTGTTACTGTGCATTATTATTGATACTACTTGCGTGTTTAAATCCTATGTTATACATTAATCGATATAAAAATGGTCCCATTGCTACCATTCAAACTCGTAAAATACATTAGTTAGATACCCCCTACATCGTTAAATATTATTTACATTTCAACGTAAAAATAAACGTATCAGACCTACCTGCAGCTACTAAATACCGTTACACTAAAGTTTCGCATCAAAGCTTTGTGAGGCTTGTTTACTTACTTAACGTCGTCCTGTACAAAGTTGTTTGAATTAAAAAGAAATTATACCCTCATCACTGACGTGTCACAACATTATTTAGATACAAAGTGGGAATTGACAAATTTCGCCACACAGGACGAAATGTGACATCTGCAGCTGACAGTATCACTCGAAAGCACGCTATGAACCTGTTAAATTGTTATATTTTAAAACAGACGCGATACGTTTTCATAATACACATTTGCAGGATATACATTGTAGAAAAAAATAAGAGCATGACGTTTTAGTGTGATTCTCATTCAGGCAGAGGTGGATAGAGGAAAAGATTATGTCTTTGATATAACGTACTTCTGAAGGATATAAAAATTAGTCCCTTCTATTTCAGAAATTAAAAGCCTATATCTAAATATTTCGTAAAAACATGTTTCTCCCCAGTATTATATAGTTCTCATCTCTAAGATACTGTTATTGCTTTATGTTTTTGTTTAAATTTTTTGTTTTTAAATAAAATATTGGTACAAATTTGACCTTGTCATGCTCAGAGTTCTAAGAGCTCTTTGCTCCACCAAATTTAAAAAAAATGTTACTAAATGAATTCTTCGATACCAGACACTTAAATATGCAAAAGATATCTAGCCCCACAGACAAGACTTCCTAACTGCTGATATTGCGGGAAGCAACTACTCTTTGGGCAACATGCACCTATTAGCATTGAATTATATCCAGTAAACAGTTGATAGTAATTAATTATCCAAAGTAAACTAAAAATTATGTGTAAATATAATAATTAATACAAACCCGAGGCCTGTTTTTGTAAGTACCTACTTTTCACTCCTTATTTTTCACTTTTGTGGCGATTTTCTGTTTTCAAAATTTATATTAAAAAAAGTAGTTGGTAATCTGCACAGTGAAAATGAATAGTTGAAGGTTCTTAAAATGCATAATATTTATGTAAAGTACCTACATTTTTTTATAAAACAGAATTACACTTCACTTTTTTACATTTGTAAAATGAAAAGTGAAAACTGAAGTACTTTCAAAAAATAGTCCCCTGATGTATTGAGACTTAAATAATGTGACCATTCAAAGGAATAATTTGAATTTTTTTATTCTCTCCATTGACAAACATGGACAGGTAAAAAACAGCAAAGATAATTGTTTATTATTAGCAGTTGATTGGGTGTTAGGAGTATAATTCAATTCTAGGTGCATAAACTGAAAGTATATGTATAACATTTTAATATGTTCCAAATTCCATTTCGTAAATTTTGCCTTCTTCACAAAAGACTCGTTATAAGAGTAACACGTTAGACTAGTCAAAAAAAAAGAGCTTTTTAATTTGAAATTAACAATGAGAACCGCGATCTCTCTTCATTAGGGGATATTTGAAATTACCAGATACGCTGCAACTGAATTATTTTCGAAAACAGTTCATTAAACATAAAGCTATATCAAACTTGGAACTTGATGTTCCATTTAAAAAATCGATAGCGCCCAGGCCATACAAAATACCCAGTATAACTGTACACATTTTTGGCAGGTGCACTACCAAAATTGAAACAATCTTTGCATAACTCTTCTTTTTTCTCAAATTAGTAAGGTACAGGAGATTATTGGAAGAACACCCCATATAGCGTGTCCACTATACGGGGTGACGGAATTGAGAGGAGGGAAACTTGTCTATTTTTCATTTTATGAAATAGAAGTGGGTCAACATATACCCTGGTACCCTAGGTGTACCCTGTTAAGAATTGGTTAGAAATATATTAATTGATTATAATTTGGCATATGCAAATAAAATTGAATTGTAAATAGCTTTTCTCAATAAAATGTTTTGATATATGAAAAAAACAACTACACCTACACAGAATAATTTTTCCAAACCAAACATTGATACGAAATTGCTTATAATACTGTTTCACTTTGATAGCATGTGGCATTTTCTTGAGCACATGTTCGTTATGAATATTTAATATTTCACTTGTGATAAAACAAAATTGGCAGGTACAGTGACAAAGATTAAACCGAAATTACAGACAACCTACAAAATCGGTACCTACTAGCACTTTGTTAAGTATTGTAATATGGATGGCAAGATAATGTAAACATTTAAAAAATATTTTTTGTGTTCAAACCGCTCGTTTAATCAAGATTCTATAAGAAAATCTTCCAAATGGTATCACCTATCAAATAAAAAATAGTTGTTATTTTGCCTGAAAGTTATGAACGGATATTATCACCATACATCAATTTTGTAGAAGTTGTAAGTTTTAAAAAAACACTCGGTATAACATCAAAATGTGTAGATTGAAAGCAAAAGTCCACACCTCAAAAATAATCAAAATCGAATAATACGTATTCGAGTTATTTACGCAAAGTTCAAAATGTTTCTTGAACTTTGAGGCTATCTGGCGGCCAAAGGAAGCCATTTCGGATATAAGTGAATTAGCCTAAATCTGCCTATTCTGAGTCCACGAATCTGTGGGATCCCGTTGTATACGTTATTCTGGGACACCCTGTATATGGGAATACATAGAACTACATTTTTCTGCATTTGAACAAAAGCACACATTTTTATCAAGTATGACTTTCACAAACTAAAATATAATAAAGTTTTCCCTCTTTTCAACATATATCGCTATTAAAATGTGAAAATGCTGTGAGTAATGAGTAATAAAGTAACTATTGTCATTAATTATTATATTTTGAATTGTATAATTTCCATTTGATATTTTATTTAAATATGTTTTTGCATAATTATAAACAATACACGTCTACAATAATTTTCATTTAATACCTGATATCTTTGTTATATATTGTTAGTATCAAATGTCATATTGGATTTTGTGTAAGTTTAATTACTATTACCTTCACTTGGAATATATTTTATACAAGCACACCCAATAAATTTCAGGAATCCCATTCTCTTAATCAGCCCCTGCTACCACCACAGGAACAGTTCGTGGTTAAATTGAAAGACATTAATTTAAAACCCTCCCCTGCTTGAAACAGTGCTTCGGCAATTTTTTTACTGCCTGGAAAATCCTTAACTTTTTTAACGGTCCATTTAATAGTCAAACTAATCCTTACAGACTCTAATGCCGACTCCCTAGTTAGAACGTATTTATAATTAGTGTTGCGCAACCCTTAAGCAGTCAATTCGTTCGCGCCTCCTCACATTTACACTTCGCTAATCGTTTCGCCATTCACTTTGCTAATCCACGACATTTCGCAAACGAGCTGCTTTTCGCTGGAAGTTTCAAGTCTTGCCTAAAAGGCGCCTTTAGAAGTTGCTTCTTGAGCCAAACGGTGCTGTAACGGTCAGGAGTGCTTTTCCTGTCTTTAATTTAGTTTGCAATAAATAGTCATGAGAATGCACAAAATTATAACACGAATAAGGACATCTAAGTAGTGTCAAACTTTCGAACAATATTGTTTGAAAATGTATCAAAATCCACATATTGTTAATCAACTTTCACATTTTAAAAATAAGCAAATTTTAAAGTTCGAATTACCACAAACTTGTAGCAATTAATCATGTATTGAGATCGGAAATGTTAAAGCGGCTGCAATGTGGTGCAAGGTTGGCTGTAGGCCGGGTTTTCTTTTATGTAATTTTATTCAAACAAAAAATGGCACAACCGTTCTTATAACTGCACTCTACATTATAAGAATATGCATGATGTACCCGGTACTTCATACAAAATAGTCGAATACAAATAGAGAAGTCAAAATAATATCAGTTCTTCATATAAATTTTTTTCATACGGTCCTTCGTTAACAAGTTACGGACTCTCAAAGGTGAAAATTAAAAAGTTGGTTTTATTTAGCGTCTAAACTATAAACTTCAGCAAATTTGGTGATCGATAATACCTGCGCACGCTTGTTTTTGTTGTTGTAAGTGAAACTTACATTATGCCCAGAACGCCAGGGATGATGAAGTTTTTAATAGATGCCATTTTTACTAATGTGCCGAAGCATCAAATACTTTACATGTCTCCCTTTAATCTGAAGTTTCGCATCAATCAATTTATTCGATACGTATCTAGCGGCACGCCAATGCCTGCCCTATCGTCCTGGCGTACCGGTGAATAGTTCAAGTTTTTTGCCGTCCAAGGACGTTGCGCGTGTATTTCATCGTCGTTTTTGCGTGTGTAAGAGAGTTTGACGCTTTGCTTGGAGGAGTGTGTGGCACACATTTTTATGGAAGTAAATAGCATTACGTATCGTGAGCATAGAGCGGCACACGGCTTGACTACAGATAACATAAATTACTACTATTTATTTACTTGATTGTCTATTTATGATAACGTTTTTCCCGTATAACGTGAAACGTATTGTTTTTTGCAAAGACTAGTTATATTAGATTTGATAAAATATAAAAAAATTATTTTATTAAGATTATTACTACTGAAGAAGATTCTTTTTATCTTTAAGTGATAGAAAAGCTCAATCTTATTGTCAACTATAGGGATTGTATTTATAGCTCTGAATATTTTCAACAAAATTTTGTGTTATTAACGAATAGCGTATTATAATTGGTTAGTACTTTCTACTTATATTTCTATGCAATTTATGTAATAATATAAATTTGGATAGATTTTAATTTAAATAAGCTTAAAATATAAGCTTTTAGATTAAAATTCGCAATTTGTCATATAACGTTCTAATTATAGCAGTTTGATTTACTTATACATATTGAATATAGAGCTATATTATTAGATATTATGAATATGAATATTACAAACTATGTACGAACTGGAGGAAAGCGTTTTTATTATTATTATTATTATTTTACATTTACATACATTTTACAAATATTTCGAACATTTCGCAGTCTGAACTTGTTTCAGGATTGCTTAAATTTTTTTCTAATTCAATAATTTCATTTATCTCCAAATTTGAAGATATTAACATTAACTTTAATTTTTCCAGTTATGGTGGGGGTACTCGTCCTTGGAATAGGTCGATGGGCGCCTCCGAACCAAGCACTGAAGATGGTCTCATCGAAGTCGTCGGTCTCACAACATATCAGCTTGTGAGTAAGTTAGGGATAGCTCACACCTACTATTTTCTGTTGCACTGTGTTTTATTTTCCCTTTTTTTCTTTTCTGAGACAGGGTTAAAATAATATTAAATAATTATTTAATACTTACTTCACATATTGCAAAAATTGCAAAACAAACTTATATACCGGGCGGTCCGTATGTATCTGGTATTATTTAGGTATTTTTAAGAAAGATGTTTGAAACAGTAAGTCAGGTACCTTTGCTTTTTAAAATATTATATTGTAAAGCAATCCTTTCCCTACCTTCAATCCATCTCTCCAAAAAACGGCGTGACTATCTTTTGAAAAATTGAAAAGATGATCACGTAATTAAATTGTATAGGTTTTAGATTTTCTATTGAGCAATATATATTTTTTTTAATTCAGTTGAGTGTCGAGAAAAATAGAATGTCCCCAGTTGTCTCTTCTTCAGAAAAACCTGTGAAGCTGGTGATTAGATATTTTGCCATATAAGGAGCAGGTTTGCAAAACTCGGTTTGTACAAATTTTACATTTTTCAATTAAAGTTATTAAGTAGCATTAGATGTGAATGTGACATTAATACGAATTTATTCTCTTTTAAACGCTTAAAGTGTACTTAAATACACAACTATCACTGCTAAAACTTCTTAGACATGCATATCGTAGCTGATCCACTGGTATCAGTACCAATAATGTTCTAACATTATTCCTTTACTAAAATTCTCTACGTATTTGAATCTATAAATTTTGTTTTTTAATTGCCATTAATTTGAGGATATCTAATGACAGTAATTGTATCTTTATTCCGTCACTCAAATTTGGATAGAGTCTAATGCAGGTAAAAAATTTAAATATTGACGCCTTAAGCCGCTTAGCTACCTTTTAGTCAATTTCAGCAACGTTTTGCAAATCTTATTCTCATGTGAAGTTACCTTCTTTGATTTTTAAGTACAAATCCTTTCCAAATTCCAAGAACTTCTAAACCGTGGTCTGAAATTATAGACTTTTCTGGATGTCTGCAGCTTTAGCTAAAATTTTCTTTCACTAGAATTTTGGTAGCATTTAGGTCTATTCATACTTCAAACTCCAATATCGTTGATGCAGCTCGTCCTGTGAAAAGTTGCTCCTACCTTCCTTGAGGTACTGAATGTATTGTTTGAATGTATTTTTTTCTTAGAAGGCGACCTATCTTGTAAGTACACCCTTATACAGGGTGATTCAGAACTTATCCAAAAAAAAAAATTTCAATCAACAATCAACTCCGAGTTGCTATACACGTAGGCCATTTTTGACACTCACTACTAAAAAACTATTGTAAGCAGTATCGCAAGGACGACTGTGAAATTGGATATCAGTATTTGGAGTCGCAGAGGCCACGTGGCTTTCCACGCGTACTGCAAATGACGCTAGATACTACAGTTGTCCCAGTTGTTATGGTTGAATGTACTACAACTTCAATAATTTTTTTCTCGGAAACTATAAGGATTTTACAATTTTTTTACGATATTGACTCCATGCCGCATCTATTCCCAATTTTTTTTGGATAACTTATGAATCATCCTGTATATTTGGTAGAAAAGTTGTTTCAAGATATTCCTCGGTTTCCTTGGTTTTCGCATAGTTTGCAACTTTTCTGTTGATATATCTATTTCCTCTGAACTAATCATAGGTCATACAAATGTTCTACCACGCAAATAGTGTATGCTCGATGCAGTAAAATATTGTAGATACCTTGTTTCTGAGCGGGATGGTGATGAGAGTCAGCACTTTTTTAACTACTGATATTGTATGAAACAACTACTCTACAGGCAATTTTCCCCGCCTGACATTGTACTATATCCTCATTATCCTCAGTATCTAGTAAATATCTCAATGTTCTCTGTTGCGATGAGTCTTCGACAAAGGCAGCCCTCAAGAACACGTACCTGCATTTGGACAAATATAGGTTTGTTTTGCAGCAGTCTTCAACTGTTTTTATTTATTAGGTATATTCGATCACTTAAGTCGTCATGTATGTACTTTCAGCGAGTTTAAGGCAATAAATCAGTCGGTCAATTCACAGCCACACACACAAAAAAAGTTGGGTATACTTTTTATGCGACATATATTTTTCGTAGTAATTTGGCCTCCTGAACACGAATCTGGGTTCAGAATTGGCCCATCACGTCACAATTTTTTCCTAACCTCAAAAAACTTGTGAAAAATAGTGAAAATTGATGAAAATTTACTGGGAAAATTTGGAAAAAAATGTATTTCCACATAGTACATATTTATGTAAAAGACTCTGCTGAATTCAAATCCGCTGTCAGAATTGAGCTAGAACTTGTGGCTTTTTTTTCTGTCCTCAAAAAACCGAGCAGAAATCGCTATTTTCAAATTCTGAGCGGATTTTGTCCAGATTTTGTATATTTTGGGTCGCTGATTACGAATATGAATTCACATTGTAAAAATTCAAAATGGCTGATCCAATATGGCGGGTATACTTTTTTAAAATCCACCGATTTCAGTAAAATTTGGCATCATAAGGATTGCTGGTTGATCTCACCTTCATTAATCACACATCTGGAGCCAGCTTTTCATAAATCAAGGTAAAATTTGTAGGCAGAGTCATAATTTTAGGCCGAGTAGGCGGCATTTTTTCGGCAAAGTCACATTTTTAGATTGAAAGCATAAGCAAATGCAGTGATGTGATGTGTGGCAGTAATGTATCCTTTTCCTTGAACTTTAAAATTATTAAGAAATAAAAGCCTCTAAATGCCATAGGAAAGCTGCATAGTAGTTAAAAAAATCTAATTGGAATACCATAAGCCCATGCACGACTAAATAAATGAAAGAATAAAGTAGAAACTTTTTTGTCTTGTCCCATGGAAACAAGCACATCACACTACACATCATTACATGTGTAGAGTCCTTAAGTCATTTTTTTAAGCGGAGTCACATTTTTAGACGGAGTGGAATCTTTTACCTTGATTTATGAAAATCTGGCTCCAGATGTGTGATTAATGAAGGTGAGATCAACCAGCAATCCTTATAATGCCAAATTTTACTAAAATCGGTGGATTTAAAAAAAGTACACCCGCCATATTGGGTCAGCCATCTTGAGTTTTTACAATGTGAATTCATATTCGTAATCAGCGACCCAAAAAACCCCTTTATACAAAATCTGGTCAAAATCCGCTCAGAATTTGAAAATAGCGATTCCTGCTCGGTTTTTTGAGGTTAGAAAAAAAATCCTTTGTTCTAGCTCAATTCTGACAGTGGATTTGAATTCAGCAGAGTCTTTTACATAAAAATGTACTATTTGATGTGGAAATAAATTTTTTTCCAAATTTTCCCAGTAAATTTTCATCAATTTTCACTATTTTTCACAAGTTTTTTGAGGTTAGGAGAAAATTGTGACGTGATAGGCCAATTCTGACCCCAGGTTCGTGTTCAGGAGGCCAAATTACTACGGAAGATATATGTCGCATAAAAAGTATACCCAACTTTTTTTTGTGTGTGGCTGTGTATCTTTTATAGTTTCAAGTCAGTCATTAACTGCTGTAGAAACAGACCTTTCAGTGCTGAATAGAGAATCAAAACTTATTTAAAACATGTTATATAACTATTTTTCTAATCTGTGAATGGAGGGGAGGAAAATATTGCTTCACCAATATACTATAATAATACCATTTCCAATTTCAAATTTTTCTTGAAAATCTATAATACCACTTTTAGAAAATAAATTAACCCACCACATACAGATTATCCATAGGAAAGTAATTAATACAAATTATCTAATTGACTTTAACTAATAGCAATAATGTAATAAGTACTTTCCTTCTGCTTTTATATTAGTTATTCTATTGTAAAGTCATAACTTGCTCTAAGAATATGTCGCCAAAAAAATTCACTCAAGTTCTCTTTACAATTTAGATCTACTGTCAAAGATCGACACTTAAAGTAATTTTGTTTGCAAATGTTGTGCTGCATGGTTTCACAGAGGATGAATGTATTTAAATCCAGAAGCTGCTGCTATACCGCTTTTGTTCACATATGACAACCCTTAAATCCAACCAATTCATATTTCAGCCGCTGCTCCAAGCCGGGGGTCACGGAACTTGCATCACGCAGTGCCGATCTGCCAAAATAATTACCTCGAAAACAATTCCAATGCAAGTGGACGGCGAGGCGTGCAAGTTACTGCCCTCCATTGTCACCTTAACGCATTTAAATAAGGCACCCATGCTCGCCAAAAGAAAGTGTGGAAAATTAATTCCGACCCAGACTGCACTGGACAATCTTAAAATTAATGTACATAGAATTAGCATGTCGGAGTACGAGCAGCACCACTATGACAAAGACCTTCTGGCACAGGCTGGTATGTATAAAATATCTGTCGTTTTTTCTTATGTCCGTTAAATTTGTAGACTGGTATCACTTACTGTTGATTCAAGCAGAATTTAAACATAAAAGATGAATTCTCACTCCTGTTCTGTTAATACTCACTGCATCAAAAGTTTGTGCATTGAAAAAATCAAGCTTTTGATGATCCCTTAAATAATATAACTCCATTCCTCTTTAGATCCTGCGGTTTACTTGTCTACAGAGTGGTCTAATCTGGTTGTGAATAGCTTTAGCCACTAAATCTCTCATTGTAGGGATTTGCATCAGAAGAGTTAACTGGTCATTCCAATCTTTTGACGTGCCTGAAAGCTGCTTGCGTAATTAGCTCGCGCTTTGTCATCCATAAAGATCAAGTTTTCACCCAATTCTTTGCATAGAGGGGGCATAATGGGCTTACCTGATGATGTGTTCGATATAAATTAGATTTGTCATATTCTGTGCTATTCGAATTAATGAGATACTCCTCCCCCAAGAAAAAAAAAACATTACGGTCTCCCCCTCATAGGAATGAACGAGTAAAATTTAGTCTTTATTGACAATGTCCATAGACTTTCTACACTACCAACTCTCGCCAACCTGGTTTTGGTATTCTGTATCCCTCGACACTGTTGCAGAAACCAATCTCTATGCTTCCATGTCAGTTTAAGACGAGCTGCACGGTGTCATGGAGTGCAGCAGGATCTCGTGAAGGTCTTCTAACAAGGAGTGGAATCGTCCTCTAATTATAGGCGTCAAAATTACTCGAAGTATCTTAAAAGTGTACCATGAGAGATGAAATTGAAACATTACAGTGTCTTACGAGCATACTGAGCAAATAACGTGTGTCTTTTTCGCTGGATGCTCAAGGACGTCCACTGTGTGTTTGTTTTCTATTGTTCCAAATTCTTGATATCTGTGAGCTGTACGCACAGCAGCTGACCTAGGAATGACCAAAATATATTTTATGTTCTACAAAAATTGACTATATATTGGTAACACCTTATCTGAAACTGCTTACTATTTCGTTTTTCTTCTAAATAACTACAGTTTTTTTACAGGGGTAAGGAAAACAAAGTTTTATAGAATTATTTTACACATGGAGTCCAATACTTTTGACGTTGTGTGTATTAGAAATGGTATTTCATTAAAAAATTCATAATTTAAAATCATTTAATAAAAATAGTCAAATACAGTTTACTGGGAACTTAGTTTTTCATAGAATAAAATGTTTATTTCAAAAATATTACTGAGGTAGAAATTGTCATGTCATTCTATGATTATTAAAATATAGAAAGTTTTTAAATTCACTTCCCGTTTGATCACCTTGTGTGAAAGGATAATAAGGGTTGCCTTGTCAAAGGTTCTCGATTAATAACCACATACAAGATGTACGTAGACATCAAATTAAATAGGTACAGTCCAGTTCCTTCACAGTAGTTTTTTTCCATCGGCGAGACTAAATATCTAATAACCTTGATAAAATTATTCGAATTTTTGTCTTTGGAACATATACAGGGTATATCTTTTTTTAATGTTAATTTTTGCAATGAATCTAAAAACACTTAATATTTCTGAAACAGTTGAGGATAGGTATAGGACATTGTATATGAAATATGTCTAGAATTTTCTGAAAAATCCAAAAATTGAATAATACACAAGGTATTGCATTCAAAATAAGAAAGTTGGTATTGACCACTGTTACATGACACACCCTGTATAAAAAATTTTTGTTGAAAAAAATGCGCAACTAAAAATACCAATCGACGTATCCAAGCGTTTTTTCGAACACGCCCCCATTTATTTATTACTGAATTTATTTCATTTGGCTGATACACACTGTATGATAATTAGAAAAAATAGAGTTTTGTACACTCACTTTTATTTAAATGAAAAGCAGTGAGACAAATAGACCAGAGGTTTATCTCCAACTGTTGAGAATTTAGAGTAAAATAATTTACTTCTACGTTAACGAGTGTCTAAGAGCACAAAGAGCACGGTTCTATGTTCACTATATATAGTGTGTCCCACAATTATATCCTGAGGACGACAAATTTTTTATTTGTAAAGTTTTAAAAAAATTATTCTGTTACTACTAATGTTACTACTTTCTTTATTTTATGTGCAGCCTGTCCATTTTTTAAAAAAAAAAAATAAAAGTGATTCCAAGCAAAATGTCCTGACCTTTTAAAATATCTAAAAGTGTTGAGATATTGTTAATAATTTCAAGACGATTATAAATATGAAATGTCAATTGTTTTTTAAACGAAATAATTGCTTTATTTCATATCGTTCATTATTCGGCTTAATCATAAGTTAGTCCAAGCCATTTAACTGATATGAAATGAGGCATTTTTCTTGCAAAAAAACTTTTTCTGAACATTACCTCTTCGAGACATTCTTCGGTAATCCAAAAGATTTGGGTAGTTTGCTTGTAGTCACTTTTAAATTTTTGAAAATATTTAACACACTGCATATAAAATTAAGAAAATAGTTACTATTTAATAGTTTGGGGACAAGAAGGACTTTTATAAATACATAGTTAGATTCTTTTATACATTCATACATAATATTTTCCTCTTGTCCTCTTCAGAGCACAATCGTGGAATCACACTATATAATAAAAATTATGAATGCATTACTATATGCCATTTTGACATAAATATGAATAATTATTATTTCCCACTCAGTTATTTAAGTGTCAGTTAAAATAACCATTAATAACTGCTGATGGATGTCTTTGGAAAACCTTTAGATATTCAAGTAACAGAGCTATGAAAAATTATGTAGCGGTCAATACCTCGTTCTTTTTTTTTCGTAGAATACGCCTTTATAACAATCAAACTTTCATACATTTTAACGTAGTATCCCTCCGCCAAACAATAATTTTAGTAGAAACTTTTCAGAGTAAACTTGGGGCTGAATGATTTATTGTTCATTGTTTCAGCGCGTGCACCCATGTAAAATGAAACAACCCCTTGTTGATTAACTTAACGTTCTTTTTGATTAATTTTCGTTTTATTACGTCTTATACCCCCGAACCCTAATGATGGTTGCAGTGCGATCAATACTCATTTGAGTCGACCCAATCGAGGATAAAACCACTCTTTACCTTCTTTACATCGTATATCTTAGTACTTAAGGTTAGTCCCCATGGTCCTAAAACCCGTATTACGGATCCGAATTTCCGCATTTCCGTGATAAAAGCTATTTCTACTTGTTTGTACTGTGTAGATTTCGAGATGCACTTTTCCCTGTTGTTTCCTTTTACAAATTTTAGAGATTTATGAATAGCTTAAATTTGCGATAAAAATACAGTGGGTACTAAAAAATCTTTAAATCATTATGTGATTAAATTAAATATTAGTCAAACATTTCAAACAAATTTTAGAATGAAAGGTAAAACGTTAGGTAACAGCTATATTGCGAACTTTTGTTAAATAGTATTCACGAAATTCTGTTTAACCATGACCCACGATATCGATCTCTAATTTATAATCGAAAACAGTAGATGATGCTGGCTTATTACTGTACAGGCGTTAGAGAAATTCTCCCCTTGAGAATGGAACAGAGGATTTTTTTAATTATTTTATTTTTCAACATAATCTTCCTTAACCTCAACATGCTTGCACCATCTTCCTTGCAACGAGTTTATTCCATCAAAAAAGAAGTGATTCTTCTTGGCCTTCAAAATAGGTGTCAATATCCTCTTTCAATTGGTCATGACTGAGCTGCATCAAATTTCTGAATAAAAAAAAATCATTCAGAGATATATCCATACTTGGTGGTGCAGCTCAAAGAAGTTTCAGTCACGGAATATGGGCTGGACTATGGCTGCTTTGTGAACTCGCATATTGTTGTAAAGGACATAAAGGACGCATAATAAAGGACATAAGCTTCCCAGCTAAAGACCGTGTATGCCTTATTTGAAGACAGCTAACTCTTATGGACTCTCATAGACTATTGTTGGTTCTAGATCCATATGATGTACCTAAGTTTCAAGCCTACCACTGTCAATCTTATAGAAAAAGTTAGGGTCTGCACCTAAAAATTTTGATATAAATTTGAGAAATCTACGGCTCATGTAGTTTTTATTCTACATTTTAAACCCATCTTGTAACTTTACTAGCGTATATCATGTAGAATAATAATCAATACTCCTGATTCAGAAATACTTAATGCTTTAGCAATAGTACCTATACACCTTCAAACCACAATCTTCTATAACAATTATCGTTTTCACTTTCCCGGAAACATCAAGATTGGTTGCGTCCGAAGGCTTCCACTTTTTGGGTCGTCTTTAAGGATTTCACTAACCCCCCGAAACTAACGAGCGTTCAAATAAAAACGTGGTCAAGTTGGTTCTGAAAATTTGGACGTAGGGCGTAGCGTATAGCAAATGAACTTAAACGTCATCTGTCAAAGCGCTATATCGCCGCTATCAATTTGAATATTTTCGTTTTAAAAAGCGTTTAAAATGGTGTTTTCTCAAGAACAAAAAGTGTTTATCATAGAGTCCTACTTTAGAAATGGACGCAAGATTGATGGAATATGGAAGTATTCTATTGAGGAATGTTTCATAGAATTTCAAAATCAATTTCCCGGCGTTGTTGAGTACAAAATTTTTCAAAGTGCAGTTCAGCGTTGTGTTAATGTTTTTCGTGAAACGGGCAGTGTAACAAGAAAAGAAGGAAGCGGCCGACCTAAAAAGCGGACTGAAGAATTAAAAGAAAATGTCCAACAAATAATGGAAAATGCGCCAAGAACTTCTGTACGTGTTTTATCACAAATGGTGGGAGTATCAGTCGGTACCTGCCACACAGTGTTAAAAAAAGATTTGCGTTTGTTCTCCTATCGTTTAACTTGTCAGCAAGAACTTCATGAAGTTGATTTTCCGCGACGGGCTGTATTTTGTGAATGGTTTTTAAACAACTACGGTGAACTTCATAATATCACCTTTTTTTCTGATGAAGCCTGGTTTCATTTAAGTGGTTACGTAAACTCACAGAATATGAGAATGTGGTCTTCTGAAAAACCAGATAACTTTTTTGTCGAGGGCCCTCTACACGCTCAAAAAATTGGAGTTTGGTGTGCTCTCAATCGAAGGAGGATTTATGGACCTATTTTTTTTAATGGTACTCTTACTGCGCAAAGGTATAGAGAAGAAATTATCGCTCCTTTTGTTAACCAGCTGGAAGAAAACGAAATTACAAACTTTTACTTTCAACAAGATGGCGCAAGGGCACATACGGCAGGCGAGACGATGAATATGTTGAGGGAAGTTTTCCAAAATCGACTAATAAGTCTCAATGCTGAACATGAATTTCCACCGAGGTCATGTGATATTACGCCGTGTGATTTCTTTTTGTGGCCTTACCTTAAAAACACTATTTTTGAACTGCCTATTCCTGATTTAAACCATCTGCAGGCTCGACTTATAGACAAGATTCGTGAAATTAACAATACCCCGAGCATCTTAGAAAATGTCTTTAATTCTTTGAGGAACAGGTGTGAAAAGTGCTTGGAACAAGGAGGGGGATACTTTCAGCAGCTGCTTTAATTTATTGTTATAACAAGGAGGGGGACACTTTCCGCAGCTCCTTTAATTGTTTGTTATTGTTATCACGATTATTCTTTAAAATAAAGTTATATAGTCATTAACGTTATTGAAACTGACAGCTGCTACACAGCTCGTTGAGAAATGATGTTAAGTTGGTCGCTATAAGCTACTCCCTACGTCCAATGTGTCAGTTCCAACTTCGACCACGTTTTTATTTGAACGCTCGTTATTATGACTCGTATTTTCCCTTAAAATATGATAAATCTACGATCATATACAAGCTGTACAATAAAGAATGTCTTAAGAGTAGCTGCCTTGGGCCAAAATAAACCGTGTTATAGTCCTTTCGAGGTCAGTTGAACATGTATAACAACGCCCAGCAATAAAAAAGTTTTCTGCTAATGGTAAAAAATTATAATAATTTGTATATAATGTGTAGAAAATTTCTATTATTTGTTCATTTGGCCAACAACATATTTTAATTATTTATGTCCTCAAACAATTTTATTATATTGATGGTAAATTTTGTTTTGTTCCGTTTCAAAAGGTCTCCAAAATTCCATGTTGTAATAATATTAGTAAACAAAATATCCCTGTTATTTCTCCCTTTCGCAATTGTAATATCAATGATTTATAGAAGGTGCCTACAATAAATTAAAATTACGTACCTGAATTACACCATATTCCACATTGCTGCACTGCATTGCTAGGCAATTTGTCAACCATTTGTCAATAACTGAGATTTATTGCCCTATCGTCCAATGCAACTGTGTTTGTATTTCGTTTGCACGCACGCGCATTCTTCATCTGGGCGTATACATTTCTACCACCTTCACGTTTTGTTCAGCCAGACCTGTATATGGGTATGACTAAATAAATATGAGTAAATATGATATAAGTTTTTCAAATATTTCAATGCCGAGTTGCTGCGTCAGCGACCGAAACTGGTACATACTGCCAACCTCTTGGTTCTTCAATTGAGATCGGAAAGACTATAACTTAATACAATTTTTCTTCCTAAAAAATTGTCGTGTCTTTAGAGACAATTTTTTTAGGATATTTCTCTCACTTTTAAAGATTTTTCAACGAAATTTGATATAAGGGAATTTTTAACATACGAGTAGTTGAATGTGAAGATATACTTATTTTTTACGTAAAACGTAGAGGACGTTAGTAATAATTTAAACACTTTTTGTTTTTTACATGTTTTTTGTCTTTAAAGATTTTGATTGTAGTTAAGTTCCTTTATTGAAAATTTGATGATGCTGTAATGTTTCAATTTCACAAAACTTATTTTTTGTCACAGCACACTTCACAAATAATAATATAATGAACGAAAAGAACCAAATTTCATGTGTAGAGAATATTACCATTATTCTACGTCACTCTGTATAAACTGTAGGTACATTTAAACGTAAATAATCTTATTATTTTCAAATATATGTCGCTTTTAGTCGATTTTATAAATGTTTTAATTTCTTTTTCTATTTTCAGCCATAAATATTGGAAAAATAGAAGTTAACCCTATATCAGATCTGGAACAAGTTAGAGCACAGATTAATAAACTTATCGAAGAAAACAAGGACCAAATGAGGATATCGCATGACTGGTGTTTCGTAGATTGTGAGTAAACAGACAAAACCTCGTATAGAAATGCACTTTGTAGTTTCCATCATTAATTTCGATACAAACAGAATATTAGTATCTAGTAAATTTCGTTTTTTTTGTGATTATATTTTCCATGAAGATTAGTAAGTTGCCTGAAAGGCTAGTAAATATCTTAACAAAATGTGTGTTAATTACATCTAATTTGTGAATTATCATTGAGCGTCAAGTCTATAAAATTACTTTGTTGAAGCATTTACTCAGATTCTTATCTGACTGAAAACAATAAACACCAAAATTATAACTAATCGCAACATGTAGATCTCTGTAAAGGTATATAGGGAGTGCTATTCCATATGCGTATCATTTTAGAGAAATAATTAAATACAGAACAGCAAATGATATGTTGGTAAAAGTAGAATATGATCACAAAACTCACTTTTGTATATCCAGATATCAACAGGTAAGTGCTAAGGAGTTTTATTTATACTAAAGTATGCAATCAACAATTCTGCCCTCGTGGCAAAGATGCCCTACTACGACCCGTGTACACCTTTTTCTTCTTTTTTATTAGGCAATGTAGCCAGCGCTAACTGAACAAGAAACCGCGCTGTCATAAGTCCTGTAACAGTTAAACAGCACAAAATCAGTAGAACTACAAAACGTAAAACACCACTGAAAAATGAGATGCGCCAGCGAGAAGACACTAAAAACGATCGTTATAAGCATTATTAAAATCATCAATTACCTACTGTTATCGCCACCGCTGTCACCGTCACTAACGTTAACACTATTGAAGATATGACAAGAAGTTCTATTGTACCTTCAACTCTTGTATCCTACATTGTACATGCATATTATTCCATGTCGCGTCAGGTTTATATCCTACCAGATTAGTTCGGTGCGTTTCAGCTTACAGTACGGTGGCAATCGAAGGAGTTAACACCGCCAGCTTATATTTCATATATTTGATTTTTTCCTGTATTGTATAATTGCTAATAATTGTACTTTTAACATCTTGTCTTTATATTCAACACGTTTTACATTCAATCACTCAACAATTTCTCCTTTTCTCCATAAAGACTTTGATAATTCTTCCTTTCGTCGGCTATGGTAAGGCGCATTATCCATGGTAATCACTAAACCAGGTTCGATGGAGGAGAAATATGTGCAAACTAGTTTTCAAATACCGTATCCATAGTAACCTCCTCTTCTTTGCGATACAAACTCTTGTGAATCACTAAATTCTGCATTCACTTGCAATGTGTAATTATTAATCGCCGTCCTTTCCTAAAAGATACCTAATAATCTCGTAAAAAATCTTTGTAAAAAAAGTTTCTCGTCTGCTGTTGATATTTAAGTGTTCCTNTCAACAATTCTGCCCTCGTGGCAAAGATGCCCTACTACGACCCGTGTACACCTTTTTCTTCTTTTTTATTAGGCAATGTGACCAGCGCTAACTGAACAAGAAACCGCGCTGTCATAAGTCCTGTAACAGTTAAACAGCACAAAATCAGTAGAACTACAAAACGTAAAACACCACTGAAAAATGAGATGCGCCAGCGAGAAGACACTAAAAACGATCGTTATAAGCATTATTAAAATCATCAATTACCTACTGTTATCGCCACCGCTGTCACCGTCACTAACGTTAACACTATTGAAGATATGACAAGAAGTTCTATTGTACCTTCAACTCTTGTATCCTACATTGTACATGCATATTATTCCATGTCGCGTCAGGTTTATATCCTACCAGATTAGTTCGGTGCGTTTCAGCTTACAGTACGGTGGCAATCGAAGGAGTTAACACCGCCAGCTTATATTTCATATATTTGATTTTTTCCTGTATTGTATAATTGCTAATAATTGTACTTTTAACATCTTGTCTTTATATTCAACACGTTTTACATTCAATCACTCAACAATTTCTCCTTTTCTCCATAAAGACTTTGATAATTCTTCCTTTCGTCGGCTATGGTAAGGCGCATTATCCATGGTAATCACTAAACCAGGTTCGATGGAGGAGAAATATGTGCAAACTAGTTTTCAAATACCGTATCCATAGTAACCTCCTCTTCTTTGCGATACAAACTCTTGTGAATCACTAAATTCTGCATTCACTTGCAATGTGTAATTATTAATCGCCGTCCTTTCCTAAAAGATACCTAATAATCTCGTAAAAAATCTTTGTAAAAAAAGTTTCTCGTCTGCTGTTGATATTTAAGTGTTCCTTATCCTTGGGCGTTATGTCCTTCATTTATTCATATCTTGTCGAAATAATAAATTTTGGTTTTCAGAGTACGACACTATTATTTTTCCTAAATTCAAATTCATACAATTTCGTTCTTTTCTATTAGCTTACCTTTTCAATTTCATAAAAAAAATCATTTCATGCACATACTGTAGTAAAATTCTCCGAGACCTTCTGGTTGAAATTTGTTTAATGTTGGAAATTATTTTTTAAAATTAAATCAGTTTCTTTTGAATCGCATATTTATCTTCATGGTCAATTTTAGTTTTTTTTTCCTGAAATGTGTTTCGCTTTGCTTTTTTGCATTTTCACTTTCAACGCGAGGTAAACACTTTCGTCAAAACCTTTTCATTTTTAGAACTTAACTTACAACGTATCATCGTTTCAGGCTGGAATACCCTAATAAACCTTGTTTGTATCTAGTACAACGATCTTGATCTATTAACAGATTGGCCGCTAACATTAGTGCCTTTCCATATTTAAAAACAAACTGGAGTAACTAAAATATAAAACTAATAACACCTTTTTCTCCTGTGGCACGCATATGACATGAAAGGAAACGTCCAGGCTGGGATCTAGTATATCGGGAAATGAAACTATACAACGCTAGTGTGTACGATTAGCTAAGATTGAAGTGAATGCTTGTTAAAATTGAGCATTACAATTGAGTGGGCGTAGATTCAACGTATCGGTACACTATACGAAATGAAGGGCATATTACAATTTCCATGCAGAGAATATATAAAATTATTTTACATATTCAGAACTTATAAAATATTGTGTTTAATTTATCAGCTTTACTGCCTACTATTTGTAAACTTTGATAAAAATAAAAATAATACAGTTATTCCTGTCATAATTTTGTAGAAATAGTGTACCCACATATCTGAGCGGTGCATAAATTTCTGAAAGAATAAACAAAAAGCGAAATTATATTGTCCCATTCCGTTCCAGCTTGCACGGCTGAGAGATTCTTCCGCATCGACAAGGCCCAAGAGAATTTACACTACGTGTCCGACATAGCGTGCGAAAACCTTTATATCCTCGAATGCGGGGGAGGTACTGTACCACAAACGCCTGAAGATGAGACTGCCAATCCTTCACCGAGTTCCAATCACCAGGCACCATATATCATCCCTGAAATGAGAATAAGGTAGGAGTGTTTACTCTAGTGAGCTTTTTAGACAGTTCTTATCGCCGTCCTAAGCTCAGTACGTAGAATCAATTTTACAATATCCCCAATAATATTTGATATTAACGGTAATTATTTGCTATAGAGTAAAACATTCAAATCCTCACGAAATGTTGGCTACCTCCCTGTTTTCATTAATACTGAATGCAAATGGAAAGTTACTTTTGAGCGATGCCAGATGAATTTAACCAGAATCCGTTCATTTTATAAAAAATTGAAAGAGAGCTGTTTTGTTCAGAATTGAATAAAAAATTTAGAAACGATGTTATTTTCCAGAAAAATCCACGGGCGTACGAATTATTTTTTTAAAGGGGGCAGTAACCCACCTCAGGCACGTCACTGGTGGGTGAAATGGATAATAGATATCTTTGTTTTATACGACATAACTAATGTATTATTAATACCAAATTTCAGTTTAATATCTGTTGGTCTTTTAGAGATATTAAGAAAAATTATTTAAAAAAGTTTGTTTTCAACACCCTATATCTCACAAACGAAGCGTTCTTAAGATCTACGTTAAAAGGAACTTTTCTTATTAAAAAATGAATCTCTATCAACTGTTAAAATACTACCACAAGAAACTGACTCACCCTGTATATGTATATTATACAGTGTGTTTATAAATATTTGCGAAATATTTTAGAGGGTGGTTGCTGAAGTTATTTTGTGAAAAAAAGTTCATATAAATCGAAATATGGTTCGTTTCCGAGATACAGTATCTAGAATAAATTTTTTATTTATTTTTATTAATTATTTCAAAGAGTTTTGAACATCCTGTATCTCGAAATCGAACAATTTTTTTATCCACATTCATATCAACTTTTTATTTTCAATGGTGAATTTTTACTTCGACCACGCTTTATTAAAAGAGGCCCTTAAATAAAAGATTAACAAAACCTACAATAAAATATGTTTTATTTTTTTCTTCAAAAACGGTGCTTCTTACGAAAAAAATTCATTCAAAATTGATTAACAGACAAATTAAGTTGATTACACAATCAAATTAAGACACTAATTAAGAATGTACCATTAGGATTCGAAATTCCAAAATAGCGGATCCACTAGATGTGGAAAAGTGAAATGCACGTACAAAAATACCTGTAAATATTTAGTGAGCTAATCAATGGTCTTCACATAGGTATTTTTGGAATTACAATGGATTAAAATAAATCAGAGTTCGAAAACACCTCCATACTAATACTATCAATTTATTCGAAATCTTGCTGTAGCTATAAAATAGGTTTAAAATGGTTTGTGTCCGCCATATTGGATCTGCCATTTTGAATTTTTAAATTTCAATGCTAAAGTAGAGTTCAGACCCCAAATACCATGCCGGTACTTTAAATTTACTCAAAATATTCGCTGCGGCAAAGTGGGTTAAATAGTGGAAGAAATCTTTGGAACTTCGAAAGCTAGTGGTAGATTCTTAATTAGTAATCTTAGAATCACTATTACACTCATATTAGATTCTTATTGCACAAATCTGAAAAATTTGACATTCGTTTTTATTTAATATGCCATGACAAAAGTCAATTTCGAATGCAATATGATGCGCCGTATTGTATTTTCAGAGGACCACAATTTTCCTGAAAGTTTTAACATTTTAAGATCTCATACGTCTTGATCTATATTAGATTTAAAATGAAGGACCGGAACACGATACACCAGCACACACAACTAATATAAATACCAGCCAGAAGACTTAATTTCCGAGTATAAATCGTCGATGACGTGTCAACCACCGTCTTCATTAGTTTCGAATATCGCTACAGCTTGAAGAACCCTATCTTTATTTGGTAGACGATGTTTACAAGAAATCCTCTCAACGATAGCCTAGATTTTGAAATATTCAAGACCCATTAACTCTAAGAAGGAAATTTACATAGATAGAAGAGTCTTTCTATTAATGTAAAAGTCTTACTTATATCCAACAGTTTTATAATAAAAATCGTTTTTTGAAGGTACAAGAGAGGGCATTACAACAAACCAACTATTTAAAGTATCAATGAACTGTGGAAATGATATTTCAATTGCCACTAATTTGTACTGAACAACTATTATTTACACACCTCTGGAACTAATGCACATGATCTATTATTTTATGTCTTAATTCTAGGGCTTCAAATTTTGCGATTTCTTATGGACGAGTCCATTAGCTACCGTAATATCAGTAAATAACTTTTATTTCATAAACTTGCGTTTTTCGCTATAGCTCTAGCGACTTAGGAGATAATCCAATTTACTACTTAAATTGTTAATGCTTGAACGGCAGTTTCTAAAGGGAATTCAGCAACTTACAACTACGACATATCTGTTGTTAAACGTGTTGTATTACAATCCAGTTATTTATTTCAGCGACGAAGGTAGTTTAGATTCTCCGAGCGACCAGCCACCGATGTCTCCGAAAGTACTCCAATCCCCCGAAGATTACCCCGGCGCAGAAGAAGATATTCCCGTGGAAAACCAGAACGGCGACAAACAGATAGCCCGCATCTCCCCAGATGCCAGTGTAAAAATTAGAAGGTATTTAAATTTTGTTTTAGCTCTAACTTACTTTTATACCAAACCCCTAATTGAGATCGAATGAAGCTTTAAAATAATTGCTAGGCATTAAGGAATAATTAGAAATACTTACTTATAAATTAAAACGCCTTCCGTTGGTACTGTCATTAGAAAATTAATTACTTTTTAACTACCTGTCCTTTATAAGTTTATAATTTTGTGATATTGTATTTAAATAATGATTAGAAAGAGGTTATTAATACTCCCTTTGGCTTTTTTATATGAGTGCATGTAGTACTTTGGATTTTTACAACAGTTATTAAAACCTGTATAGTAAACTACGTCACTAGACATTTTGTTAGCATGTATATAGAATAAAGTCTCCTTTGTACAATTAGTTTTTCAATATCATCCTTACTACCTCTGTCACATTTTCACGACTTTCGGTGATGGGCAATTTTATCAATTTCTTCTTGTAGTTTCAGCATAACTTTGTTACACTCAAGACAAAATTTCCTCGGCGTGAAACTAAATTTCTAATAATTTCAAAATACCAGACAATTTCAAATAAAACTTAAAACGTCGATTTTATTGTACTATTGAACTATTGTAGATTCATTAAATTTTAGTGTACTGAGATTACCAATTATAATCTAGTTTAAAGAGTACATTAACCACAGCTTTGATCTCATATTGTTTTACATTAACTGAACTAAAAACAAATTTAGGGCACGTTGGATTACAGTAAAATATGCTTCTAATTTTCCATACATTACAAATAACGATTAGCACATAATTCAATGTATATTTGACACCTAGAGAGAACATTTAAGAAGTAGAAAAATAAAATTGTACAAAAATATTTTGACTTTTCCCATGCTGTCTTTCAAGTAAACAATTGGAAAAACAAAGATACTAACAGTATAGAAACAAAGCCTACTCCTATTTCTGTTTAACGGAACACCCTGTATATTTTTATGTATTTGAATAGAAAGTTTTCTTAGAATTGTGGTAATCTAGTTTGATAGGTATATTTCTAGATTCATGGGAGATATGGCCAAAAGAGATATGGCTATGAACATAATGCATTGAACAAAAAAATATATTTTATTAGTGCTTAATCCCGTAGTTAGGTAGAACAACCTACACTTAGGATACTCAGACTTCATCCAAATGGGCATTTAAAAATGTTGCACTTTAGTTTTGACTATACGAATAAGAGTACGACAGTATAATACACAAATAATATAAAAACGACATTTTACAAGAAAACATTATATTTGTTTCTAGGTTGATTTTGCATTTTAAAAAGGCATTTTTTCATATAGCCTCACATGCAATTGTTTGCACGTGGTAACATTTTAATAGAACTCCTATAATTTTCATCCAGACAATAATTATTATAGAACTTTCAGAGATGCAAGATCCTTTACTGAGTATAAAATAATGAATCACTTTTTATTCGCCAGTCCGTTAATTAAATGCAATTTTTTTTGACTACATACTCTGATTCCACATATGATTTACTTTATCCGAACCAAATGTCATAAGGGCAAACAAGTAAAGGAGAGATATAATTTACAGAGAGTTTTTTTATGTCTGAATATACTGATGAGAACTATAAGTTTGAATCCGGTCTTTGTCTGGCGGTTCTATTAATGAATAATCTTAGCTATTTACTAGATATTATAGATGTAATTCAATGGCTGCCGGGGCTTTAGTCCGCAGAGTAGTCGTTTCACACAATGTCATTAGTTTAAAGCGTAGGAGTAAATTGGACTAAAATGCAGCAGCATCTATAAATTTAATATTTAACGCGCTTTAGGTATTTTTTATATTAAAATAAAATATTCATTGAATGTCAAAAAATTTGTGATTTTTCAGGAGGTTCAGCGGTAGAACAAACCAAATAAACGGCCAGCACAAATTAATTCGCATAAAAGATAATTCGCACTGTACCGAACAGCAACATCTCACCACGATTCGAAAAAAAAATGTCGAATTTTTAATAAATAATGTCATTATACCTGCGTAATTGTGGTGTATGACGTAATAGGAAACGCCAAACGTAATAGTATTAATAAATATTAACAGGAAATACCGTACTGATATTCTAAATCCGTATATTTCGTCATTTTATTAATTAACAAGCAAATCCATACGCGTTTCCATTAATTTTGCAACGATAAAGCAAACACAGAATCATGAATGTTTATTCGTCATGAGAAAAACTGGTGGAAAACAACAGTACCAGTTTCAAATCAATCTGTTACGTTAAATTTATAGGATTGCGTGTAATCTTTGGTTTTTAATTCTTCCGGTTCAACAATTTATCGATCCGGTTAAATAACGGACGGTGTCAAAGAGCTTTATCAAAGAGTAGCTTTTTGCGGCAAATTGAATGGAAAATGTCAGGGGCAGAGAATTTTCCCAAATTACGGGACTACTGGAAAATGTATAGGGCGCAAAGCTAAATTCGGCCCTTGGCGTTGCTTGATTTATTCAAATTTTAAATTAACATGTTCTGGGACATAATTTACTAATAGAAATTACATTTTTTTAATGTTTACAGAATTTTTATTGTACCGAAATTTTATGATGTTCACAAAAAAGTTAAATTTTATTTAAACGTCAGTAAATTTTAAACATATACCATTGTGTTCTTCCCTTTGTAGTTTATTTAATTTCAATTAAATGAAAAATAGAAAAAGGTTTTCAAAAGGCAGAATTTTTGGTCGTGTGCAAAGAATTAAATCAACCTGAATCCGGTGTAAAAACAAAACTGTATTTTACATAAATAAGTAGTAAGAACTATAAAGTACGAAATCTTAGTACTTTGTTATATAGGGTATTACAAATTACATGTAATAGCTACATAGGAATGAGGGATCTGAAAAAAGTTGCATAATCGACAGCCGGTATTTATAAACGTATTTTACAAAAGTTTTTATTTTTCAAATGATCTACTTTAATATAAACTAGGTACTAAACTACCAAATTCCAAAAAAATATAAAGAATGGTATACAAAAATAATACAAAGTTTCATAATTATAACAGAAATATATTATTGTCTTACTTTAAAATGATCTTCAAATCCATAAAAATGAGATTTTATTAAAACTTATATAAGCTCGCTTCTCTGCAGATCAGATGGTGCACTTGTAAACACCTTTTCTGGTTTATTTATCGATGTATTTGTAAACCTAAGAACAAAACACCACTTCTTTACTCACTTCAACGCAGTTTGAGTTTCCTTTATGACTCAGGAAAAACAGGAATGTGATAAAACGACACTGAAATACCTGGTGTCCGTTCCGCAACGTGACGTCACACGCGCTAGCCTTGTCAATTTCGCATTTTTTTATTTCTGATTTAATTTTCAAAAAAGTTTTAGTCACTTTAATGGTTAGTAGGTGTTTCTGTGAGCTTAGAATCATTTTTTATTCTAATTAAGAGACACTGGACAAACATACCTATTGCGAGTATATCCGATATACTTGGCATGAAAATCTGTCTGAACCAAGCTCTTATACAGAGCCTTTATAAACGATTACAAGCCACGTGACTAGTAATTTTGTTTGGAACAGTGACTTTATTTCCTTCATACAATTTCGGTAAAATTAAAGCAATAAGATCAAAATTACATTACTGTCTCACCAGCAAGATTTTATTCCATCAATCAGTGGTCGCATTATTTCGAGCGTAGACGCAACAGTTTGTCATTGTTCATTGTAAACAAATCATTAATTTCGATAACGTTAAGGTTTAGGAATTTTTAGTTGACAGTACCAGTTGCGTAGTATTGGGTTGCCTAAGCTTGATGGTCACGTGGCTTGTAATCATTTATGAACGCTCTGTACCTTAAAAGACTCCGAAGATAAATTTGACCTATCTTTTTCGTAAATATTCGTGTTTTGAGTATATCTCTTACTTCTTCATGTCAAAATTAGTTTTATTAGTGTCTTTTGAACTTTTGACGTTCTGAATTTAATATTTCAGCAAATACAAAAAAAACTCTAGAATTCAAAAACCTATGCGAAAATCCAAAATAGCATCCATAAGAAAACAAAAAATACAAAATGTTTCAATTAAAAAAAAAACGAAAATCAAAGTTTGTCGGTAACTTTAAACTGAAAAAATGTAAGTTAAACTTCTCTTCGACATGTTATTCGTCGTCAAATTTTTCAACTTTACCCTAATTTGACCTAAGACGACCGAAATATTTATGATGCGACTTAAAAAAGCAGGATACAGGGTGTAAGGATGCTGATGGCCAAACTTCAGGGGGTTATTATACAAGTAATTTTCAACAAAAAAGTATTATAAGATTTTTTTGGAAAGTTGGCAGTTGCTCTTTTATTTAACATTTTTTTATTTCTAAAATTGTTGTGCCTTTTTTCATAAAAACAAAAATATCTCTGTTATTCTTACAGCCACATCAAATTTAGACATACCATCGGAAGGAGCATTAAATTTACTACAAGACGATATGAGTGTTTAAAAAATCTTCTATACCAGGTGCTGTAAAAAGTTAAATGTAATAATTGTGAAATGAGCAAAATTACTGGTATCTCTTTATTGGTGGTAACGCCAAAAATTTGTTAATGAGGACGTGTTTTTCTTCAGCAAAAACTACTGTATTTAGTAAGCTTTTCAACGATATATCAACTTTTGAGTTTGCTATTTTTTTTTTTGGCAACAATATCAGAGCAAAGGTAATAAAACCGTAAAAATCGAAAATACACAAACTTTATAGTACTTTATTTTTATTTTTAGTCTGTTCGTATTACTCCATGCGTGTAGTTTTTGTGAGAGTTTCTTCAAAAAGCTGTTTTTTTAACTCTCCCTCTTTCTCCTATAATCCGAAATATTGTTACAAACGTGTTTTTGTTTAGAATGCGTCTTTCATTATAGATAAATGCCAATGCGGCTGTGAAGAACAATATTGACACAACTGTCAAAATCATAAAATTACTTTAATGTTCTTGTTGATTACTTAAGTATCTAAATTGAAGATGCCACGTTTTTTCACAAATAACGAGTATCGAGATATTTTATTTGTGTATGGTGCTTGCAATGGAAATTCTAGAGCAGCAGTTGCAGAATATTCTCTCCGCTATCCTGAAAGACGCATTCCAAACAGAAAAACTTTTGTATCAACACTTCGGGTTTTGGGAGAAACGGGGAGTGTTTTCCAGGACATCATCGTCTAAATGCCGATCGAGTAAATCGTCATCAAGACCAAATTATAACAGCGCTTTTTGAAGCAACTCCCATGCGTCAGTTCACAGAAGTCTCAGAAGGAACAACATTTGACCCCTGTTCAAAGTTTACTGGATCGTGATAGGGCAGAACGTGTTCAGTTTTGTCAGTGGTATATCCAACAAACTAACAGAGATCCGCAATTTTACAAGCATATAATTTGGACTGATGGGTCAACATTTACCAGAGAAGGCATATTTAATTGTCATAATGACCATACGTGGGCACCTGTGAATCCTCATGCTGTCAGGCCCTCCAATAATCAATACAGATTCAAAGTTAACGTATGGATGGGTATAACTTCTAGTAGTATACGTTCTTAGACCAATAATACTAGAAAATACATTAAATGCAGAGGCATTTCTTGATCTTCTTCAGAACGAACTGCATAATATATTAGAAGAGGTTCCTTTAAATTTGCGGATTAATTCCTGGCTTCAAATGGATGGTCGCCCTGCACATAACAGCAGAGAGATTCGGGCATGGCTAAACGAGCATTATGAAGATAGATGAATAGGACGCTTTGGTACAGTTAGGTGGCCTCCTCGAAGTCCGTTAGACTTCTTTTGGTGGGGTAGATTAAAATCTTTGGTATATGAAGTACCAACTGAAACTCGAGAACAGCTCGAGCAAAGGATTTTTGCTTGTTGGAAGCTACTTCGACAGCAAAATGGAGAAGTGCGTCGCACAGTTGCTTCCGTGCGGAGAAGGTGCGCTTTCCGTCAAGGGGGAGGTTACATCGAAAATTTCACAATAGTATTTTTCAGCCAATGGAAGGCCTGTATTTTGTAGCGTTACTATAACAACTAAGAAAATTTCAGGAAATTTTTCTCTTCCTTGGGGTAAGGAGCATGAAATTACACTGGAAATTTTTTGACATTTATAAATAAAATGACATTTATATTTAACTTCAAATTTATTCTATCATAATTTAATAAGTACAAATCATTTATAAATAATTATTTACCAAGTATGTACTTTTAGTAGTTTTAATTAAAGCGTCCAAATGTTGCTGAAATTCCTCAGCCACGTCTTCTTTTCTTAATGGGGAATAAACAAGCACACATTCACTAAAATTTATAAAATGTCTATGTTTCAAAAAATAAATGTAGTACTTTGAAACAATCTTATTCTGCTGTGATCCACGAAGAGCTCCATATTTCTTACACACAAGAAGCAAATGATTTTTAATAATCCCAAACAAGTTTGGCGAATAAATTTCTGGCCCGCATTCTTGTAATAAATACATTAAAAATTTTAGGTTCCGATGATACATTTTAATTTCACTAACTTTTTTGCAAAACTTGCATAAAACGTATTTCTCAAACCGCTCCATTTTTCAATTGTACAACACAACGATTTTAAAGAAAATGGTCAAATAACGTCAAAAGTCACGATTACCTTGTTTGACATGGATTCCATGGCCTTCTTAATAATATATACATATGAATTTTATTGATATTACATAGTGCTTAAGGTTCTTTGTAAGAAAATATATTTCTACCAACTTTAGTAAAATGAGTATGTGGAAAACTGAGGGATTGATCTACTATCGACTTATTTTTTATTATTTTGCTTAACTAAAGTCGGTTAGTTGTATTTTATTTAACCTAATGTTATATGTATGTAAGTTACTTTGATTATATATACTGCTTCAAGTTTTTTTGCAATAAAATATATTTTTACCAACTTTAGT
>NW_019426074.1:1088926-1096348 GCF_000390285.2 Anoplophora glabripennis
AAAAAAAAATAGCAAACTCAAAAGTTGATATATCGTTGAAAAGCTTACTAAATACAGTAGTTTTTGCTGAAGAAAAAACACGTCCTCATTAACAAATTTTTGGCGTTACCACCAATATGGAGATACAGTAATTTTGCTCATTTTACAATTATTACATTTAACTTTTTACAGCAGCTGGTATAGAAGATTTTTTAAAACTCGTATATGCTCGTCTTGTAGTAAATTTAACGCTCTTTCCGATGGTACGTCTAAATTTGATGTGGCTGTAAGAATAATAGAGATATTTTTGTTTTTATGAAAAAAGGCATAATGTTAAATAAAAGAGCAACTATCAACTTTCCAAAAAAATCTTATAATACTTTTTTGTTGAAAATTACTTGTATAATAATCCCCTGAAGTTTGACCATCGGCATCCGTTACACCCTGTATATTATGGACATTGTGACTATTTGGCCATTATTTATCACGTTGGACAGTGCCACAGATAAAATTTAATTTTTATTGTCCTTATTTTCAAATATGGATTAAATTTTTTTAATGAGGTTAGGTAAAGTGGATATGTACAGGGTGTAGGTACAAGATCTTCCAGTTTAAATATAGATACACTATAGATATAGATTACTAACGTAATAACTAAAAAACAAACAATAACATCTTCGAAATTGCATATTGCCAATTTTGAATAAACGTATTAGCAATCTTTTTATCCAAATTAAACAAACATAACGTTATTTTACACCCATTGACTTGAACTTTTTTTATTATTAAACATCAATGAAAACTATATCGCTACTTAGAAAAACCTCTGATCTTAAAGTTTATTTATGAAAAAATACGTGAACCTCCTTGTTTTTTTTTATTTATTACGTTAATTTCGTTCACACACATAAACCGGAACACCCTGTATATATGTAGATACCTATAACATTACCAAACAAAAATACATTATGTATAAGGCCCTGTCAGTGTAATAAACTTAGTTATTATGTATAACTACCTGCCATTACGCATTATGCCAAATAATCACATTGTCTGTGGCACACACATTCTCTTCGAATTATTACAAAAGTGCCTGACGTACACATTTAAGACAAATGTTGTATAACATGGAATTGTGTAATTTTATCTGAAGAAATGTAAAGGAGTTTTGTCGCTGTCATGATTGCCCTGCTCTGTTTTATATGTTATGTGATTTTATAAATTTTACTACACTTGTGAAATGCGTCACGTTTTCAGCTGCAGTTGAACTGCCACTAGAAATAAATGAAATACGGAGACGGTGCAGTTTTGTTAGTGCAGCACAATATATGCATTCTCGCGCCGAACAATTTTCAAGGAAATGTACTGCTGGCTGTTTATATCGCATGTATTACACTTGTAAAATAGAGAAGAAAATTACATGAAATAAATGAATACGTATGTCTTGTTTTTATTAAAAATGAACATTCGAAGTATACAGGGTGTTAGTAAATAAGTGCGACAAATTTCAGGGGGTGGTTCTACATGAGAAAACAATGGCAGTTTGCTTATAAACGTATGTCCGCAAATGATTCGTTTTCCGAGATACGGGGTGTCAAAGTTTTTCTTAAAAACTGACGATTTAATTTATTGCTCTGAAACCGGTCAAGTTGTGCAAATGAAATTTGGTGGGTTTTAAGAGGTAGTTATTGCGCATTTTTTGACACGCAATTAAGAATTTTATGTTCATCATTGGCGCGCGTACGGGTAATAATCTCAATTTTTTTAAAGAAAAAAATGGTACGCCACTGAGATATTACAAATTAAAAATCATTTTTGAATTCCTCGTTCAATTTGTGACAAAAAATCTCTCTTGCCTTTTCTTCGTATGGGGCGCCGTTTTGATGCAAAAAAATAAAACATCTTAACGCGTATTTTTTATTTCTTTAATACATTATCAAGAACTATCTAATACAATAACATTAAACCAGAACAATAACAGAAAATAACACTAATAAAATTTTGAAAAGGCGCAAAGCTACAACAAATGTTCAAAATGACCTCCCTCAGACGTGACACAAGATTCAACTCTTCGCCTCATTGATTGTCGTATTCGCGCAAATATTCCTGGTATATTTCTTATTGTCTCACAGCCGACTATAATTCGATTCCTCAGGTCATCAACATTTTCAACGGGAGTGGAATAAACTAATGACTTAAGAAAACCCCAAATGCAAAAATCAAGAGGATTTAAATCCGGCGATCGAGCAGGCCAATGTTCCGTACCTCCCCTACCTATCCAACGATTTGGATATACTGTGTCTAAGTGATTACGTACATTAATGCTAAAATGGGCTGGTGCACCATCATGCATGTACCATAGGTGTTGTCTCAGCTGTAGAGGAATTTCTTCAAGAAGAACAGGTAACTCTTCCTGTAGGAAATTAAGATAAGATTCGCCTGTTAGTCGTTGTGGGAGGAAATATGGACCGATTAAATGATCATCAATTACCCCAAGCCATACATTTACGGAAAACTGATGCTGAAAATGAGCTTCAAAGATTCCATGGGGGTTTTCCTCAGCCCATAAGTGATTGTTATGGAAATTTCGTATACACTGTCGTCCAAAAGTAGCCTCGTCAGTAAACAAAACGGCATTTAAAAAATTAGGAATTTGAGCGATTTGATGATTAATCCATTGGCAAAAAAATAGGCGCGGAAAAAAGTCTCTAGGTAGTAGAGCTTGCACACGTTCAATATGAAACGGATACAATTGCTGTTCTTTAAGAATTTTAAATACAGTGAAGTTGCTTACATTCAATATGTTGGCAATTTTTCGAGTACTTGTTTCAGGTGACTCCGCAATTAACTCGAGAACTGCTTCTTCTAGTTGCACAGTTCGTACTTCTCGAGGGCGCCCACAGTCAACCGTTTGTTTCTTAAATGAACCATTTTCGCGCAAACGTTGATGAAGACGAGCAAATATTGTGTGATGAGGTACCCTACGTCCTGGATACAACTCAGCATACAATCGTCGAGCTTGCCGACCATTTCCATTACTTCGACCATAGACAAAATGCATGTCTGACAATTCCGCATTTGTAAAATTTTCCATTCTTTTCGATAAAAGAAAAATTAATTACTTATTAACACTAATGTTATAGCAAACTAAAAGCTTAATAAATTAATAATGACGAAACGCTAATTTGACATTTCTTAAAAATATTCGTATTTAACAGACAAATGTTGACAGTAGCCTACTAGGTAATGTATTAAAGAAATAAAAAATACGCGTTAAGATGTTTTATTTTTTTGCATCAAAACGGCGCCCCATACGAAGAAAAGGCAAGAGAGATTTTTTGTCACAAATTGAACGAGGAATTCAAAAATGCACTTATTTACTAACACCCTGTATATCTTCCATGAATTTATCGGATTTAAAAAAATAAACTTAAGAACCATAAATCTGAATTAAGGTTAATTTCTTGCCCGAAGTTTATTTGTAGCAAGTTTTTTTCTTTTTATTTGGGGTCATCTATTGGCCCAAAGGTTTATTTTTTAAATTTTTAACAGTTGGCCAAATACCCAAACGAAAACCAAAAAATATTTTTTCTATAAAATTAATCTATTTTCAGTTAATAAAACATTCCAATGAAAAAAAAATCATAATAGAGAAAAAATCGGCATCTAGATCTTTAAAATCTCACAAATCTCATTCAGCAAAAGATACTTGTACTAAAGGGTGTCCCAAAAATAATGCAGGATTTAAATTGTGCGCCATTTTCATTCCGATGAGTTGGCAGCATTGTGCAAGGTCAAATGTTGTAGTAGGTAAACACGTTATACAAAATGGAGCGCTATACGACGAATGAACGAGTGAAGATTGTGAAAACTCATTGCAAGTACGATGAGTGTGTACCTGAGACTGTGCGCAAGTTACGAGGAATTTTCGGTAGAAGGGCAAATGAAACAAGTGTGAAAAGATTCGCTTTCACACACACAATAAAAAACAGGCGGAAAATATTGCTGAGGTAAATCATAGTTTGGCGGAAATTCTCATAACCTCAGTGCGCCAATGGGGTCATTCAGTAAATTTTCAAAAACGTTCTTATTTTGTATACACAAAGTACTGCTCATGATTAGGCGATCCTGAAAATTTCAGCTCAATCCATTGATCGGTTTTCAAGCTATATGATTTTTAAAATGCGAATATTTGTCTCAGCTGTGGCAATGCAATGACGTCACCGCATGGGACGGTCAGCCGGCTTGGCGCTACATTCAGTTCTAGATAAGTTTCTGCATTGTTTTAGCGTTTGTGCATATTAAATTTAAAAAAATTGAAGCAAATTTCGTAAGAGCAGATTCTTCTAATTTGCCAGAAGTAGGTTTGGTTATGGATTTTTTTAATAAAAACCACGACTTTATCAGTGCTGAGATGAGCGGAGTGAAAATGCAAAGGTAACGCGTAAAGCTTCTTTAAAGTACGTTTGTAGCGAAAATCAAATACAAAATTCTTATTACTATTTTTATTCCCATGGAAACTACATAAAATCTACCTAATAAATATATTAATAATATAATATTTATTATGTATTTTTATATAAATACTTAGTACCTATAATTATTTGTATAATATTTACAAAAAAAATCGACAATGGAAACCACAAGTGTATAGTGTTTCTAGAGGATGCAAACGTATTCATTACAATATCTAAATTACGCAGGGTAGTTTTGTTGCTTTCAAAATAAGTCAGTTTTCAAGTAAAAGATATTAAAAAAAACAAATCAATGTAGAGACTAATAGACTATTGATTTTAGATCCGCACAACAGAAATACGGGGACATTATTATTTTCTTAGGTGTCTTCACGCTAGTGCTCTCACACTGGTGAACAATACAATATTTGTAATTTTTTTCTGTTCTGCATATTGCTAACAAAATTCGGTATCTTAACGTACTCAATCGAAACATAACAAGCAACTAAAACCCGACTACCCGACTGACTGACAACTCACGCAAGCATGGGGCATCGGTTTCCCATGCGGTGACGTCACACCCGCCGATTCAGCTGATACTCAGCTTGTCAGTTTATGATTGTTTTTGGATGACTTGTAGACGATATAAAATTCAATTTTTTTGCGGAGAACCTTAAAATTTCAATATCTTTCCGCTAGGCAAATAAAAAAAAATTGCTGAATGAGCCCATTAACCATTTCAAAAAGCAGTGGATTTTAGCAAAATATCTGCATCCATTCAAGATTCCTCTAACTCAGGAATTGAAACCAGATGACCATTTAGTACACCTGATATTCGTTGATTGGATGTTGGGAAATCAACACGTGGACGGTGATTTTGCTAAGAAAACCATCTTTGGCGACGAGGCCCATTTTCATCTTAGTGGGTATGAGAACAAGCAAAACTGTCGACTTTGGGGCAGAGACAATCCTCGGATCATTCAAGAACGACCACTGTATCCCCAAAGAGGGAGAGTGTGGTATAAATTACGCTGGTGGGGTGGTTGGTCCATTCTTTTTGGTAATGAATTTTCACAATCTTTACTCGCTGATCTGTCATACAGGTAGCGCCTAATGGCAACGTGTTTACTACAACATGCCACCCTTCGCAATGCTGTCAACTCTTTGGAATGAAAATGGCGCACAATGCAAATCCTGCATTACTCTAAATCTTTATATCGTCTGTCTGAATATAATACATTCCGATCTTTAAAAAAAAGAACATAGTATGCTTTTAGAACATTTTCATCGAAGTGATTTGATGTTATAAATAAATTATGGCAATGAAAAAATATACTAATAGCTCACAAACATTTGTTTTCTTTCTAGGATAGAATGGGAATTTTTCATTCCACCATCCTACACTCGACGTAATCAAAACTAAAGTGCACATCGTCCTCTGTTTCTACAATCGCGTATTTGCTACACAAATCTCCAAACCTGCGAAACAAAGTTAAGCTTAAACTAAAGCTACGTCTAACTGCACCCATATACACCATTTGACAAAAGTTAACTTTCACTTAAACTCACACCTTTTTACTTTTATAATATTTTACACTAATAAGAACTGTGCATGCAGCATCACTGAGAGATTGTTTGGTTTAAATCAAGAATCTTACAGTGCTTATAGGTAAGAATCATATTTTTTATGCATGACACTTCTTACATTTTTCTAACGATTCGCGTGTTTCTGTTTTAACTTATATTTCTACGAACATTTTTTAGCCCTTTGACAGAAAAGCCGAATGAATTGCTTCTTAAAGCGGCCAAAACTGGGGACCTTAAAACGGTAAGATAATTTATTAATTTTATATTTTTCATTTTGTTTTGATTTATCAGCAAAATTTTTAAACAAATACAGTATACCGGGTGTTTCATGAAGTTATCCCGGCACTAATAGAGGATGTTCCTTGGGTTATTTCTAGAAAAAAAGTTTTTATAAACATGTGTCCGATTTGCTTTACTTTGTGAGCTACATGAATTTGAAATTTAAATGTAAAAAGTAATAATCAAATTTGTTGCGTTACGTCTCGGCGCGCTACGCATTGGTCTAGTGTGCTCTGACGACATTTGCAAGGTAAAATGTTATCTAGGTTACTGTCAGTTTTGACAAGCTTGCAGTTTAGTGTGAAGATTCAATTTTGCAAATTCGCGAACAATGCCTTGTAAGTTTACAACTGCTGAGTATGCCGATATAGTGTTTGTTTTGGGTAATTGCGATGGAAATGCTACTCTAGCTTCACTGGAATATCAACGGCCGGCGTTTCCCAAATCGTCGCATTCCATCCCCGAAAACGTTTACCACAACTTTTCATGCACTCAGAGAAACTGGTTCACTTCTAAGTGTTCGCATTCACTACTAACGGGTAAGTCAGCAGTGTTGTAGAAGAGAATATCCTTGCTATGGCCGAGCGTAATCCCGGTGTTAGTACACGACGGATATCCACGCCTTTAGTGATTTCCAATACCAGGGTATGGAGAACATTAAACAAGAATCTGTTGTATCCATACCATTTACAGCGTGTTCAACATCTGGAGCCAGAAGATTTCCCTAGGCGGGTAGAATTTTGTCAGTGGTTGAATAATAATAGGAATTTGTGTCGCTACATCTTATTTACGGATGAGTCACAATTTACCAGAAACGGTATCAACAACACCCATAACATGCATCAATGGTCGGACGTCAACCCTCATGCCACCGTAGAAAGTAATTTTCAACGTAGATTTAGCTTTAATGTGTGGTGTGGAATGTTATATGATCAACTTATAGGGCCATTTATTATTGAAGGTCGTCTTAATGGACCAAAGTATCTACAATTTTTAGAGGAAGAACTCCCGCGATTGCTTGAAGATGTACCTCTGGCAAGACGATTAAGAATGTACTTGCAACATGATGGAGCTCCACCTCATATTTCCCGAATTGTCACTGCTCACCTAAATGAGCATTACC